>NW_027109151.1:0-22090 GCF_000696795.3 Halyomorpha halys
CCGAATATTTGAATTCAAATCTCCCGCCATGTGTGACGTCATCAAAATGCTGGCTTCTGATTGGCTCCTCAAATCGGTGCACCAGCTCCCCCATATTCTCTCTACTGCCGATGGTGCTGCTATCTAGCGGTCACCGTCTGAACCTACAGCGCTCTGGTGGTAAGTCGAGGAACTCCCTCCACAAAAAAATGCACCAGCTCCCCCATATTCCCTCTACTGCCGATGGTGCTGCTATCTAGCGGACACCGTCTGAACCTACAGCGCTCTGGTGGTAAGTCGAGGAACTCCCTCCACACAAAGTGGCCCAGAATCGGCCTTTTACCCCTACTGATTTGTTTTCGTGATCATTAGAGATAAGAACATAACCCAATATTGGGCCGCCCATAGCTCAGTGGTTAAGACACAGTCTTACCAATTTGATGTCTATTGACGGTGCCGGTTCGAATCCGGCCTGGGACGTTGACTTTTTTCATGCAGTGGCGGTCACACAAAATGAAGAACTTTGACCCCCAACCATGGTTAGGCAGTATAGGACTCCAATGGGAGTCTTGGCCGAAAAAAAAAAGAAAGAAAAAATAACCCAATATTACACCGAGCTGAAGAGCTGCTTCCATATATCCATCCTTCCGATGCCAGTATTTCCTAGTTTTTTTTCTATTCCAAGTAATTAGTACTCAGCGTTCCTCCTATATCCTAGGAAACATGCAATTCAACTTCTCAGTTCAATCCTGTACTACCAAGTCCAGTTTATTTGGCATCTATCCTTCGCTGCTTTTGATAACTTATTTTTTACTCGAGCTGCATATCTCTGGAACTCCATTCTTTCTATAATACGCCGTATATCAACCCTTGTATTTAATCACCTGTTTCTTCTGCAAACTGAACCAATATTACAACAGTATAAATAATATAAATATTGAACTGAAAAATGATAATCATTTATGTTTTGTAAATATCTTTTTGTTTTGTATTTTTTTCTGTATCTAAAATTATATATATATGATATAATATGTCTAAGTTGTAATTAAGTGCGGCCACACTGTTTTTGTCTAATACATTGTGTAACCTTATAATTGTTCTAAAGGGAGCCTAGTCTCAGAATAATAAATTATTTTTTTTATTTCTGTATTGTATTTTAATTAACGTTTTAGATTAAAAAATAACACCGTATTTCCTACTGTTTTTTACTTATTTATTCACTTTGAAAGAGATTATATTTAATTCCAACAAAGTGTTTTGTAATTCTTACATTTTGTAAGAAAATATTTTACTATAAAATGTATAATTATGGAATGTTGCGTTTCTTCAAGGAGGGGGAGAAAGCGGAGGGTGAAAAAGACGTAATATAGGACAGATGAGGGCTGGCAAAAACAAGACCCCAAGCCCGAAGCTCGAAAGTTGTTAGGGTTCCTGGCGAGGCATCAATAAGCCATAAGCTGGCCACAATGCCCGCCTCTTCACAAAAACATTTACCGCCCAATTACCCCTCCTTCCTGCGAAGACTTCTCCAGGCCGACCCTCTTCCCATCAAAATTTCCTCAGTATCGTTTTATAGTCGATCGCGATGAATTGGAGCAGAATCTTTGGAAGGAATCACTACCCACAAGATTCCAGGGATTTTCTCGGATCGTTAGTTTGCATTAAAATGTTTTAGAGAACCGAATGTGTTAAATTCTTGCAAAATATTACGATCATAATGCCGACTACGTATAAAATCACTATCAATTAAGCAACATGCTCCAACCTATTAAAATTACTCTGACATGCAAATGAATTCATGACAAGTTCCATGAGGTATTTTAATATTTATGAACAAATGTTTGAACTATTATCCTTCCCACTGTTCTTTATGGATGTGAGACGAGGCCTCTTACACCAAGGGATGAACAATGCCTTAAGGTTTTAGAAAATAAAGTATTACGCAAAATATTCCGACCGAAAAATGATGAATTAACGGGAGAATTTAGAAGATTACACAACGCTGAATCAAGGGACCTACACCCGGTAAATATAATTCAAGTTGTAGAGCTTAGTAACGAGCGGATCCCTAAAATGTTAATAAACACTGAACCAACGGGTAAACGTCCGAAGGGTAGACCGAAACGTAGATGAGAGGAATGCGTTAAAACAGATTTAGTAGAATTGGGTTTGGAGGGGATGGTTCAATAATTCCACCCGTCTGCAAATTCATTGTAATACGGGTAGTTTTCTTCTCTTACTAGCTTATATAAAATTGTATTTTTGTTATCCAACATGAATAGTAGTAATAGTTACTCGTCAATCATAAATATCAGTGATAGTGATAATCCGGTCGTAACCGACAACAATTAACAATAATTATGAATATAATTGTACAAGAATTGACGGAAATAAAATGCCTCCCTATTACCAAGAATGCATTTCTTCAGTTTTTCGCTCCAATTGACAGAAATACATTTTATTAATATTATTCCGCATACTGCCAATAAGGCCAAACCGTATAGTATGGACTTTGTAGTAGTGTGCTGTCCGAAACGAATAAGTGAAGAAAAAATTGAGGAAGGCAAAAAGAAACAACTGCCCGGATTGTGACGTTGGCTTATGTATCCTGTATTTTAAAATTTATCAATTACTTAATTAGGATAATTATTTATAAGGTATATTTAAAACACGTTTTTACAACTTTTATTATACTACTTAGTATTTCCGAACGTGAGAAAACTACACATTTTTTGGACCAGAATTCGTAATTTTAATAGTGAAAGGGTTAAGTATTAATAAAATGTTGTTATGATATAAAACGAATTTTATCGGATATAATTTGCCATACTATAATTACTAATTTTTATGTTTCAGCAGAAATATTTTCATACATTTTTTTTTTTATTATTTTAGTGAGGACGTCAAAAGAAAAGATGGAGCGATATGTTCAAAAGAATGGCAGGACCCCTCAGGGGGAGAGCTGCTAGGGACTGGGATGTCTGGAAGAAGAAATGGAAAGAACTCGCCTCCCAATAGGGCTGGTCACCCCGGGAAGTGCTGACAATTACTCCCGAAAGGGAAGGCCTATGCAGAAAAGGATACAGAAAGATGGAAAGAAAATTGATAGTTAATGTTTTGTCAACTATTATATATATCAATTTATTTTATTTTCTCTCTATCTTCTTTAAATGTTTATATTATATTTTGTAACGATTTAAATTTATTGAATAAATAAAAGGCTTTTTAATTTCATTTTGCTGTATTCAATGGCTGTACTTATTTATTTATATAGTCTAAAATTTATATTTTAGTTGTTATGTGTATTAAATAAATTATGTTTCTGGTGTAAAACAAATATTTTCTTCTAAACTTACTAAAACTGCATCAGGTGTATCTACCAAGAAGTGGCAAAACTCGAAACAAAAAGAAGAAAAACAACCAGTATCTGAGGAAGGGGGAAGGGAGTGGACGGTGTCCTCGGGGTACCTTATATCTAAACCCTTTTTATCCAATTGACCGGCAAACCCAGGGAAGGTTTATCCATCACCCGCCCTTTTCCCTCCTACACTCATCTCTTCTAAATTACTAAGCTTTCAGTTTTCTATCTGCGGTACTTCTGTTATGTCAATTTCTTACTTTAGGCAGTTGGGTCCAGGTTTTTTTTTATAAATAATCGATGCTTAATATATATATCAGAAATTTGTTAAATCATTGGAAATGCAGTAATCAAGAAAAAGAATTATATAAGTCAATCATCAGAATGGTAGACTCACAAGTCAAGATTTATTTATTTTTTTATAAATATAGTGGAAGAAGATAGTCGGCCTATGAAGTAGATCGTATATACATAGGAAGAAGACTAAGTGGCAGTCAATAAAAAAATCAAAATAGTAAAAGAAAACTATTTATTGTTAACCAAAGTCAATCACACCCTTCCTAAGGGTTAACCTAGGAAGTGGTAGACACTTTTATACCTGATGTTCCTCCTTTCTCTCAGTTCTCCATTGTCTTAAAATCTGACAAGTGATTACTCCTATATTTAATGTTTATTTTTATCAATTTTCTTATTATTCCCCTTTTTCATATTACTATACCTCACCTATACCATATCTACTTCACCTATCTGTTCTTCTCTTTTCCACCAATCTCTTTACTAGAGGAGAGAGAAAGAAATTTATTCAATCATGCTGCCCAAATACATGCTACATTACACAGCAAACTGATCAATCCGTGATCGGACATTTATAAATTACGTTTTTTTGATATGATACCATATAATAGAAAGATAACATTTTTTTTTCTTTTAACTAATAATATAACTAATAACTAATTTTAATGACTAGTCTTCTACAATTTGTTCATCTAGGTCTGTATTTACAGCCCCCGAAGAATGGCAATTGGAGGATTAAAATAAATTCCAACAAATCCCATCAAATTACCTTTACCCTCCGTCGTAAACCTACTGACTGCCCTACAGTATACTTCAATAATGTTGCCCTTACCCCTGTTGAACAGATCCGCTACCTTGGACTACATCTGGACGAACGACTAACCTGGAATCCTCACACACGACTGAAATACAGGAAACTGCACGTCGATTTCGACTATTACAGCACTTACTAGACAAACGGTCCAAACTTCCAATTCATTACAAAAGACTTATTTACATGACAATTATAAGGCCTATCTGGACATACGGTGTTGAGCTCTGGGGTTCCACTAAACCTTCGAATTCCTCTCGTATCCAATCCTTACAATTCAAAATCCTTCGTAAATGCTCCCTACTTTGTCACAAATAAAATCATCCACAAAGACCTTAATGTTGCATTTGTAACCGATCTAGCCCGAACCAGACATCAATCCTTCCATTACAATCTACCTAACCACTCAAACCCATTAGTTTCTAATCTTGCTTCCTCTTTTATTCCGGACAATCCTCCGAGGAGTCTAAAAAGAAGATGGCTTCGAGACCTTATATTGTAAAAATGTTTTTAGAGTGCTACCATTGGGTAGTTTATCTACAAGCTTGCACCATACCATCATGATTTCCTCAAATTTACTTGATGTCCATAAATACAGTTGTAAATATCAATAAATAAATTAAAAAAAAAAAAAGGTCTGTATTTAGAACTTTCATCACACCTGATTATATTTATTAGTAACTTGTTTTCAGTCCACATACGTGTGTATACTTCCTTATATTGCTATTATTAATTTTTTTTTTATGTACTTTATAAATATAGCAATTATTTCGAAATGTTTTTATTTTAATGTTTTGTTAATTCTAAAGTGTTTGTATTTTATTTTTCATTTAGCCTAGGTGAAGCAACACTAAATGGGTCGAAACGTTAACAATTAAGAGTTTTCTTTTATTATGTTGATACCTTTCAACACTCCGGTCAACACTAATCCAACAATTCACGATTTTTTTGGTCGTTTACATAAAAAAACAACTCTTTTTACACTTTTTTTTCAGAAAAAAAGGCGATCTTTAAAAAAAAAAATTATTTATTTACTTTTTCTGTGAAAATGATTGTAATAACAACAAAATATAAAGTAATTATTATTATTGATCCCAATATGTATATATATATATATTTATAAGGTAATAAATATTATATTTACTCTTTATTTTGCCTTTATTCCCCCCAAATATAAACCCCACACCTCTAACTGTGGGCAACATGGAGTACGCCTGACGTCACATGTGCTGACGGGCACTATTGTGCCCACTTGATATATCCTGAGATATAAACTACACTAAGTTACACACTTATATTACATTTTAATTTCTTAAGTGACTTTAAAATCTAATGGCTGCTTCGATTCGAAAGCTCTTTAAGACATAATGAAATAAATTTTTTAATCACTAATCCCCCTTAAGCAGGCCATTAAGTACTTTTCAAGTTCGAGTATCGGCTTTCAGGAAGGCAATTTGAATATCAAACACTTACAGAGGGAACTTTTGAGTTATGGAAGCAGAAAATTTTATTTCTCAGTTATCCCCTCGGAATGAAACATCCAAGGTGGAAGGTATTATGAATCCTGTAGAAGGGAATTAGGCTCGAGGAGAAGATGAAAAACGTCTTTTGAAAAGGAAAATAAACCGCAGCTTCTCTCTTTCCTCGTCCCGGCGAGAATGTGATATGAATTGAAAAAGAGCTAAAGGGATTTAATCGCCCACCCAGTTTTCAAAGGGGGGGGGACCCACTCCAAGCCGTTGCAAATTCCATTTTCAGTATTTTTCAATTGGGGAAGAGGAAAAAAAAAAAGATAAAAATACTCTACATATTTATCAAAAAATGTGCCCCAGAGAAGAATTTACTATCTCTTACTTTTAATAGGAATTTTAACATCCTTATTTTACAACATTGTCACAAACCAATAATTAAAAAAAAAATAAAAAAGTGAAAAGGGTCTCAGGTTTATTTGATTAAAAAATACTGCTGAAGAAATGAGTTAATATCGTTCTTTCAAGAATAAAATCGAATTGACTCTTTTAACCAGTCTAAAACAGAACAAGAAGAACAGACTCGTAAACGAATGTTTCTCAACAATTAAAAAAAAGATAATTATTGCTAAAGCCAGGAAAAAAAATGTACAATTATGAAAACAGAGAAACCTTATAAAAAAAAAAAAAGTAGACTACTCTTTTCTAGGAACAATATATATCAAATCTGGGATCATAGACCTACAAGGTTTCGAACTCTAATAAAGATCAGCACAATATCATGAGTTTATAAATCCATTTTTTTCGTAGAACATTGGAAAGAACTAGAGACGAAACAAAACAAATTTAAATAAAGAAGACATATTGCTCGATTTATTTATTTTCAACGTGTTCTACAAATTTTCCTATTAGATCTTGACCTAAATAGATTTAAATCTCAAAGTCTATAGTAGTATTAACATTGCATTAAATCATCAAATTTCATATTGTTGAACCTTGTACTTCCACTCTGAATGGGAGCCCATGGCCATATGATTCTTTATCTTACGACGGTTCTGTAGTTGCTTATTCATCAGAAGAAGATGTAGAAACTAAAGTATTCCAAGTGCCCTTGCAAAAACTAACGTCTGTACAGTAACATCGGCATTTTCTATGGTTTGGAAATATTTGTATAATGAAAGAAGACTAAGAAAGTGTATAGAAACGAATAAAATAGGCAATGGAAGAGTTGAAGCCAACATCCATGCTCAATGATTCTTACATCTACCTGAAGAACTAGTTACCATGCTATATCCTATCATAAACATATATAATATAAACAGAAATAGCAAACTAAAACCAGAAACAACTGTTTATTATCTTATATTTAAAACAATTCTCAGGCCACAGCTGATGTACGGCTGTGAAGTCTGGGGAGCGGCATCCTTCACGAAAAGGAAAAACTACAATATTTTCAAAATAAAGTCCTAAGAATCGCAGTTAACACTCCTTGGTTCATAAGAAATAGCCAATTGCATCGCGTATTACATATGGAGACAATAGAGGATTACATAAAAAAACGGTTCATGAAGTTCCTCTCCCAGTTGCCGACAGTTAAAGGAGCAGTGACCTACAACCTGGGAAACCCAACCTCAACCCGAAGACTGAAGCCCAAACTACTGCAGGACATTCTTTTATAAATTTTAATAAATATAAAATTAATTCATATTCACACAACCTTTATTTTACTTTTTATTTTTACTCATTTTATTTATTCATTATTATTATTTTTATTTTTTTTCTATTTTCTTCTCTTGTACCTTTTTCAAATTAGCGTATTTCTTTTTACTATTAGAGGGCAAATGTTTGTTTTATTTAAATGTATCAATATCATTATTTCTTGTTATTAATTTTACTTTCCTCTTTTATTAAGAAGCATTATTCTTATATATTTTTTTTTCTTCTTTTAATAATAACATTGTTTATAGTTAGGGGTGTCTTTTGTACGAGACTATACCCCCCTCCCATAATGAATCAACTAACGTATTTTTGTGTTGCTTATTTTAAAAAAATTGAGAAGTAATTAGTAAAGTGATGTAAAATTTGTATTTAATTACTTTCTTGTATGAGGGTGGTTTCTTTATCAATCATAATAAAAATACTAATATAGTCTCAACATGTTTATTTTCTTAGAACTGCTACGTTTCGGCCATTCTGGCCATTGCCAAGAGTATCTTGACAGCTAATAGTACAAGAGCCGGGAAGAAAAAAAGGCAGTTATTTCACTCCAATTTTTTATTACTTCAATGAAAACTATGTATAATTACTATTCAAAACTGATGAGTCTGCCAAGTATAGGTAGGGGGCATAAAAAATGATGCGGCTGGTCCAAAACCTTAAAAAATATTATTTTTTCATTCGGAGCTCTTATATCATCTTAATAACTACTAATAACACCAGAAAATCTAGATGAAAATTATTTAATGGAGAGTAAATGTTCTGAAATATGAGCCCTAATAGAGCTATTTCCGTCCAATAGTTCTCGAAGTCTATAGCCTTTTAAAAAGAAACATTTCTTAAAAATCTATTGAAAGATTAGTATTTAGTCAATTTATTTTGAGAAATTTATATATCAGGAACTGTGTGGCGTATAGATGTCTATTAGCACTCAAATTAAAGCTAATTTCACGTACCATAAAATAGTTTCGTAGAAATAGTAGTTTTCATGATAACTTTTGTTCGGACGATAAGTGTGATTTATGAAAAACCTTATTTCAGAAACCACCGTAAAGATGTCTGCCAACAATTAAATTAAAGCTAGTTAAATTTACTATAAAACAGTTAATAATGTTTATCTTTGTAGGAGTAGTAGTTTTTATGATATTTGACAAAATAAATTCACAAATTGTTAATTTCTAGTTGTTCGTACAAAATGTTTGATTTTTGAAATAATATATCTCTAGATCCATAAGACGCACTTAAGTTTGCCAGCCCTCAAAATAAAGGAAATTTAACTTACTCTAAAATAGTTCATTAGACTTATCATCGTAGGGATAGTAGTTTTTACGATATTTTTTATGATATCATAAATAATGATCTTTCAGTATGTTTTGTACATTTTTATAAAATATTGCTTTTTAAAAAAGATAAAAAAGCTATATCTCCAGAACTATTAGACGTAAATAGTTCTTTTAGGGCTAATATTTCAGCAAATTTACACTTCTTTAAATAGTGTTCTCTTAGATTTTCTATTGTTATTGGTAGTTAAAGATATAGAGCTCCGAAACAAAAATTAATTATTTTTAACATTTTTAAAAGCCACAATTTTTTATTCTTCCTACTTATACTTGGCAGACTCATAAATTTTGATTAGTAATTATACATAGTTTTCATTAAAGTAATAAAAAATAGGGGTGAAATAACTGACTTTTTTCTCCACTTGGGCTCTTGTAACAATGTCATTAAAATGATGCAAGCTATTCTGCTTTTGTCAAAATATATCTTATTCTATCAACTTAATACCATATTTTTATTATAATTGATGAAGTAAAATGTTTTATTAATATAACATAACCATAACATCCATTAGTCAAGTATACACTTACATTTCAGATAAAGAATAAAACCAGGACTTTGGGCCTTGGAATTCCAGGTACTAACCCACTAAACACTATTTATAAATATTGATAAATAATTGACTCTATTAATTCAAATTATGAAGAAGATGGTGCGGTAACAAGAAAACAAAAAATAGTTAACAACTATTTTTTTCCGACGTTTCGCCCAACTCTCGTCTTCCCCCACTTCGACTACGGATCCATGATGTATGGGGGGCTATCTGCAGGACTAGAGTTGAGACTGAAGAGACTCATGAATTGCTTTGTAAGATTTATCTTTGGGTTCCCTAGGCACTCTCAAGTCTCCCGCTGGTATTCCGAGTTGAAGTGGCTCTATCCAACCTCCCGAAGGCAATACCTCCTTGGTGTTTTTCTATTCCAAGTTCTTAACATCAAAAAACCTACCTATATCCTTGATCTCCTCACTCTTTGTTCATCCATCCACTCATTAAACAGATCCGATCCGAATGATTTATATATGCCCTCCTATAGAACCTCCTTCTTTAGCAAATCCTTCGTCATACGTGCAACCTCCCTCTGGAATTCTCTTCCCATCTCCATTCGCCAGTCCTCATCCATTCTCTCCTTTAAACAACACCAATTCCTTCATTTATTGAATAACCAAACCTCCACATCTTTGTAATCAAATAAATAGGCAAGTATTGATTAACATTATAAACAGTAGTAAAGCCAACATACCAATGTAATTTCATTCTACTATCTGAAAATTTGTAAACGCTCGCCAGATAATAATCTCACTATATGAACCATGTAATTATTCTTAGGGGACATATGTCCCAGAATAAATTTATTTTTTAATTGCAACTTTGTAGAGATTCATCAGGATTGTTTCAGTAGGAGTCATTCGAAATAGTCCAAATCATTTTTTTAAAAATTGCAATTGCATAATTTTATGTACAGCTTAAATTTTTTTCTCATACATGTAACAATTCTTAAAATTTGAGAATTAAGATAACACACACATATCCTACGAATTTTAATTTATTTGCTAAGTGGATGCGCACATACCCTGATAAAGCTATTCAATTAGGGTTGCTAATTAATATTTCTGCTAAAACGACCTCAAGAAACTTTGATGAAGTCCCCTTCTGTTCCTAGGATGGGGTAGCTATTTGATTGGAGTTAGATCCACTTGTGTTTAGAATGGTTAGTTTCAAGGATCCCTGGTTTAATTTGGCGAGCTTTTGAATAGTTTGCAACCGGAAAACTATCAAATATTTCATACTAAGAATCACTTATCATCATAAATAGCATAAATCTTTTTTAATGATACTAATAAATTGTTTGGGATCTAAAAATATTAAGTATAAAAGAAACTATTGACGCACCACCCGAATTTCATCGATAGTTTACAACTTTTCAGAAATTAAATACTTAATAAAACTGTACCAAGCCGTTGACGAAGTACAATAGCCCAATTTTATGTTTTAATTGATTTTTGGGAAGCTGGTAAATAATACAAATTACTTATTCTTTCGAAGACACAATTCTATTATATGAAATTATGGTAACCGTCGTCGGATTTCTGTGCCTAAAATAAATAAGTGAAAAATAATAAAAAATAAAATAATAAATATAAGATAAAGTTCAGGTTTTAAATTTAAATTCACCCAAGCTCTGAACCTCTATGTCTCAGACTTTTATTATTTTTTTGTGTTTTAGTAAACCAACTAACTTTCATAATAATTATATTTTTTAATGGGAGAACGAGGTGGTAAGGCACTGTGTTACTGACTTCAAGGACCCGGATTTGAATCCTGCTGTAGGAGATGATTATTTACACTGTAGCCGTGATCAATAGTCAACCCTGTGGTGTTCATTGAGCCCTCTGGTGTCGACCCAGACTCAAAAGAGGTTACTCTTAAGAGGGGGGGGGAAACCTAGGGGGAGCGTGATCATAAACAAATCACCTCCTTGACTAACCATTGTTCAAGAAACAGTATTTCCTTACTTAGTACTGACGTCATGGGTTGTAGTGGTGCAGATTTTCTATTTTGTTTGTAATATAAGTATTTTAAAATTTCTCCAACGGCTGAACTTAACCGTATTTAGATTAAAGAAGTGCACTACAATCTGTTACTAGAAGTATTTAGCTAAAAAATACTACATTTTTGCAATTAATTTTCTTGCTGATAAAGTATTCCATAAATTGTACCTTAGATTAGATTTAGATTTCTTATAGCTATAGGAAAATCTGCAGGATGATCTCAATAAATAAATTAATTGCAGTCTACGGTACATTATATTTAATACATCATATTTTTAAAAAAACTAAAATTTTTTTTTAAGATATGCCTCTATTCAAGCAATGCATAGATATCACGTTGAACTGAATTCTTGTTCAGACGTATTTTATTTAACGTTAATTAGACATGGAAGCATAGGGAACCAAATACGCATGAGTTAGTTGGAAAAACAAAAACAATTTTTTCAAAAGTCTTTTGAGCTGAAATCAAGGAAATAGTTTTTTGCTTGTACAAATTTTTACTTTTCATGAAATTTTAATTCAAATTTTCATAAACTGGTTATAGTTTTATACCGGGCTCTATCTTTTCCACTTTTTTCGACTCTATCTGGGTGTGGCGTCAAGATAAAGTTTTGAAATATAACTCTTTTTTTTTATTTTTCGAGATATTTTAACCTAAATGAAAAACCCCTGTTGCCCTCAACAATTTCTGTTTCATCTCAAGCGTTCCCTTGCGTCACGAAATCTATTTACTCCTCAATAGTTGTATGAATTACGCCTTCAACTGAATGCCAGACGCAAATTCACTTTTGGTTGGCTGGTTGGGGTTTAGTGGACTGTATAATTGAAAAATAAGACATGATTAACTTAAATAAAATTCTATTATATAAGTTACAAGTGGTGGAGGAGGTGGCCGAAATAAAACATTTATGATTAAAAGGGTTAATTAATTTTAAATGACTGGGCTTTGGAAAATTGTAGATGTGGATGCCGATGATGATATGGGTGTTTACTATATTGATCTAGGTGGACTTACTCCATGCTTCCTTTCTTATCTCCGAAAACAATTTTTTCAAAAGTCTTTTGAACTGAATTCAAGGAAATAATTTTGTTAAAAAATTTAATAATTTTTAAATCAAACAATTTTAAAATTTTCAAGGGAATTTTAAATCACGTTCATCAAATTAAATATGAGAACTTAATTACGTATTATTAAGGCAAATAACTATTTATGCTATTAAATCAGTCGCCGATCGCCTGTGTGGTCCGGAGAAGTTACTCATGCATAGCCAATCTTCTCTTGACGCAATCTAACAACTATAAATTAGACAGTTTACTACAAGTATATAGAGAATTTTAGCCAAGAAGTGGTGGAGAAATCGCTGGATTCCTAACTTTATTTTCAATTATATTTGTCCAGGTCCAAATTTGATACAAATGCATCCTGAGGCATACCCGAGGTGTAAAAAGTTGGTAACTTGTTCTTCGGTAGGTTGGTGGAAATTCGTTGAGCGTGGGAGCTTTTAACAGTGGGAAAAATGTTGAGTGTAAATTTAACCCAATCACTTCCTTGCACAACCTATGGTTCAGAAACCATTATGGGCAGCCGTGGTACAAGTTTCTAGTTTTCCCAATTTGAAACGTTACTGATTTGTTTTTTTCACAATAATATTTCTTCTTTGGAACTAAAAATAATTAGTTCTTAAACTTAATTTCATCTATTCTGAATTTTCTCAAAGGATTGACTCGCGATCTATAACATATGTCACCATAGACCCATTATGAGTAAAGAGAAGATAATATTATCTAGTAGAGAGTGTATTAGGGGAAGTACGCTAAGGAAGTCAGATCAAGTTAGTGTTAGCAACTGGTGAGCTTGACTCCTCCAACAATTAGTTGCTTGTTATAGCAACCCTAACGTGAACTTAGCTAAGCCTCACTTCTCCTTCCAACTTCACCCTGAAGAAGTTGATTGTATTAGAGTTGAAATTAACTCCATATAATAACTTGGTGATGATTTTGGACAAAACGATTTTGGGAAACAGTTAATCCGCCTTCCGAAATTGCTTCTGCTCCTATTCACTAAAATCGAATAGAATTTTTTCTTGTAATTCTTTTTTTCTAATAAGTTATTAGTAAAAATTTTTAATATTTTTCTCTCATTGAATTTTCAAAAACATAAAAGAAAAAATCTTTTCTTTGTTTATTGACATTTACAACTGTATTGAGATCAAAATATATCTAGTAAATTTGATGTGAGATTATAATTATATGATACAAGCTTCTGGAGAAACTACCCATTGGTACCACTCTAATAATCTTTCTACGGTCTCGAAGCCATCAGGCGTCTCAGAGGATTGTCAGGAATGGAAGGGAATGCAAGGTTAGAAGTGGTTAGGGAGTTTATAATGGATTAATATCTGATTCTGGCTAGATTACAAATGTAAAACAAGGTCTTTATAGATGATTTTTTTTTTAAGCAAAATAAGAAGCACGAAGGGTTTTACGAAGCATTTCGGATTGTAAGGATTGGATACGAGAAAAATTCGACCGTTTCGTGTAGCAACAAAGCTCAACTCCGTATGTCCAAATAGGCCTTGTTACATTCATGTAGATCAGTCTTTAGTAATGGATTGGAAGATTAGACCGTTTGTCTAGTAAGTGCTGTAATAGTCGAAAATGACGTGCAGTTTCCTACCTTTTCAATCTCGTGTAAGGATTCCTTTGTCGCTCCAAGATGTAGTCCAAGGTAACGGATCTGTTCTACAGGGGTAAGAGCAACATTATTAAAGGATGCTGTAGGGCAATCAGTAGGTTTACAACAAAGGGTAAAGTAGAATGATGCGTTATGAATGCAAACTGGTGATCAGGAATTATATTGGAATCAAGGATGGAATATAGGCGTTTCAAAATGAGTTTTTCGAGGATTTTGCCCAGGATCCTTAATATTTTAAGTTAAGAAAAAAAATGTAACAATTTAGGGATTAGCCAACATAAGTGGAACTTTTGAAACTGAAACAATGTATAAAAATATCATTAATATTATTTATTTTATTATTTAATTATACTACACGTATTTTTAATCGATATTTATATTATCGGCTTGTAATAGCTAATATAAAAAATGAAAACATTTGAAAAAAATGTTGTGGTTGCTGCTATTTGTTATTTTTTGCTAGTACCAATTTTTACTTTTCATGAAATTTTAATTCAAATTTTCATAAACTGGTTATCGTTTTATATCGGGCTCTATCTTTTCCACTTTTTTCGTCTCTATCTTGGTGTAGCGTCAAGATATAGTTTTGAAATATAATTTTTTTTTTATTTTTCGAAATATTTTAACCTAACTGAAAAACGTATCGAGAGTTGCCCTCAACAATTTCTGTTTCATCTCAAGCGTTCCCTTGCGTCACGAAATCTATTTACTCCTCAATAGTTGTATGAAGTACGCCTTCAACTGAATGCCAGACACAATTTCACTTTTGGTTGGCTGTTTGGGGTTTAGTGGACTGTATAATTGAAAAATAAGACATGATTAACTGAAATAAAATTCTATTATATAAGTTACAAGTGGTGTAGGAGGTGGCCGAAATAAAACATTTATGATTAGAAGGGTTAATTAATTTTATTAATATTATTAAACTAATGACTGGGCTAATATGGATGTTTACTATATTGATCTAGGTGGACTTACTCCATGCTTCCTTTCTTATATCCGTATTCCTATACCTCTCTCCCCTCTACTGCTAGGAACCACTCCAGGGAATCTACTCACTCATGGTGGATTTTAGTGATGAGTGAACAAAAGAAAATGGACTGTTGCTGAAGACAAAATAGCTATCTCATGCCCGGTTTACTTCTTCTCACCACAGAGAGCATAGAGGATGTAAGTTTTGGATGTTGGCGACATGGGGCGCTAGTACTGCCTACATTATGGCAGCTCCTCCAATTCAAACTTTCGGTTTTCATTTTATTGAGTTGATGGAGGTCGAAGAAGTTTCACTTCATAAACTCTGTACCTACTCAGAATAAGGTAACTCTTTCTTTCAATTATTCCAAATAATCAATTACGATAAAAGTTATAAATGTGGTATTCTTAACTGTAAATATCATTATATTACATTGCACTCAATAATATACCTTAAAATTCATGATTTTTTAGAAGATTTATTTTTTAATTATTTTCTTGAAGTTATCGAGATTTTTTTTGAAGTTGTAAATATAGGTATAAACAATAATGGTCTCTCTTTTTTTTTTTTTTTTAATTATTTTTAGTTTTTCATTTATATTATTAAAAGTCATTTTAAATAATTTCTTTTATTTTTTATTTTACATATGCTGCTGAATATAGTTGCTATTTTTTCTTCTATAATTTTAGTTATATTTTATCGTGTTATATAAGACCATTTTTATTTTTTTAATTCTGTAATATTATTATAAAATTGCTAGTCTCAGGATAAATAAAGAATATTATTATTATATTCATCTTGCATAATTTTTTAATATGATTTAATTTAATTTTTATCACCTACATAAATTTTTGCTAATAAATATATTGATAATATTTTACAATGAAGATAATTTTTAAAAAATATTTGAAGAGTACTCCAAGATAGATAAGCTTAGTTTTATCAATTCGTTATAACATGTTTCAGTTCTACTATGCGATATATTAAAAGAACACAAAGATATACCAGCTGAGGCAACCGAACATCAATCCAACTTTTGATAGTGACATCCATTTTCTCTGACATCTTTGCCGCATGTGTCTCCTACCTCGCCTTCCCCATGTCTACCTGCACCTCTCCTGCGAATGAGAAAGGAAAGAACTCTAAGTGGTCCGGTGCATGAAAATTACCTCGCTAAACTTGACAGTGAGTGAGGACCTCGGAAACACAACACACTCACCGAAATGGAAGGGGAAAAGAATGGAGAGAACTTTCTCCGCTCTCAGGAATTCATTTCTCATAGCTGGAGAAGGAGGGGAGGGGGGTATGCCAATGAAATATATTCCTTCTGCAGACGAGAACTCTTCGGAGGATCTCATTCTGTCGGAACTGAGATACGAATATGTCTACAGCACCTTCGAAATTTGTATACGTACAAGATTTGTGAAAAGAACCTGATATGGAAATCTTACACAAAAGGGTTTTGTTATTTTACTTGATAAAATCCTGTAAATATGTCGTGAAGATATCTCCAAGATAATAAGAAGTGTAAATAATAAATAAGCCCGGATAATACATAATAATATTCTTTATTTATTCGGGGATTGACCCCTTTAGAATAATATAGAGGCGTCAAAATTAAGCATTAGAGCCTTATAGTAAAGTACAAAGTAGAAATGAAATTATAAAACATAATAAAATAATGAATTTGAAAAGATAAAAATAAACAACAATATTTAACAGAATATATAAAATAAAAAAGAACGAATAAAATTAAACCCTATCTCATATCATAAAACATTAAGTGACTAAACTCTTATATTTATTTTATTGATTTATTTTTCTTCTGATATACATTTTTTTAAATTTGTTTATTTTTTATTGGCGCGACAGACCAAGGCCTCTTGCGATGTTCTTAGGAAATAGTCCGTCACTTCCACACCTTGTGAGTGCCACCCATTGGCTAACAAGTCTTACAAATGTCCGGGGGAAGATTGTAAGTCAGTATTGTATAGTTATAAGCTTGAAAAATCCCGGTTAGGGCCGGAGACTCGAACTCGCAATCTATGGGTTGGCAGACAGGGTCGTTACTACGCTGCTACCATCACCCCGTTTATATACATATAGAGATTTTATTTATTTTTTTATTATTATATTTTGTATGAAAGTCACATATCACTACTACCCATAGCCCAAATTATTATTATAAACTATAAATAAATTATGAACTACTACTAGCCAAAAATAATTATAGCAATTATTTTATAGGTTGTCCTTGAGGATATCCATGTTGGCCGAAACATTTGACATTTTAAGTAATAATAAGAAGTCTTGGGACTTAATTGGATATAAATTATTGACCATATCGCTATTACTTTATAGAACTCATTCGACACAAAACTTAATGTTCTTTAATTTGTTTTATTATACCTTTTGCATTTTACTTGTTTATTTGTTCTGCATTTCACTTTCTAACCAAAAGGAAGAGTAAACATTTTTTAATTTGTTATTTAATCAAACTAATGAGTTGCTAACAAACGTTTTAGGATCGCAAGAAGTAGTAGTTTTAAGTTTTGATTCACAGGTACTATACCTCAGTTTTGGATATAATTAAAAAAAAAATTCGGTTCACGACCATATACGGTATACGACACACTACTCCATTGAATTATTAATTTATGGCACTCATAAATAATATTATACACAGTAACTGTTTCTCTAGTAATGTAATGTTTAGGAGTTACAGGAGAATATCAAAGAAAATATCTAATTCATTACTTTACTGAAATTAATCAACTATTAAATTAGAGTTTCAGAACCGCTAGACTTTAGCGCACTTGCTCAGCCTCCACTGGCTCATTACCAGTGATGCGGCGAGAGGGATGCGCTGGGATCTCTTGAGCTCTGCTCTACCCCTCACACGTGGGGGATAGAGTGGGCTCAGGGATCCCCAGGTCGATTGTGTAAATATTGTATATATTATTTTATTTATTTATTTTTCATACAGATAGTTTGATTAAGTTCATCTTGTCTATTCTTTTGTTTGTATATATTTTAAGAGAGTTATTTTTTTTTTTTTTTTTTATATATTTTAGTATGTATGAGATCATTAATCACTATTACCTATCACCCACAACTGTGTGGCAGATTGTAATATCTATCAATAAATAAATCTTAATTTAAAAAGAAGAGTCAGAAATGCGTTTTGAAACAATGAAAGTTGGATTTACTTTAAAAAATGTAAAACAATAAACCAGTAAGCCGACACTTTTTTTATAAAATCTATAAAAATTATACAATATCTTTATTTTGTTAACAAATAATAATTACTACCTCAAAAATAAAGAAAAAAATTGTTTATTCAATGGTTGCCAAGAAGAGGCTTATATACATATCACTAATTTTTAAAAAAATAAATAAATATTTACCACTATAACCCATGAAATCAGAATGCAGTACTTTATAAGAAAATACTGTTTCTTGATCAATGGTTGTGCAAGGTGGTGATTTGTTCATATTTACGCTCGGCGAACCCTGGAGGACTTCGAAACACCTAGGGCTGACTATGCTACAGTAAAAAATAAAATAATTATCTGCTGAAGCCGGTAGTAGCACAGTGCCTTACTATCCAGCAACGTATCAAAAATATATAATATTGCATTTTAATTTTTATTTTATGTATGAATTAAATTCACGTATATTGAAGTTTTTTTTTCGTTTATGCACTATGGATTACCGGCTCTCTCCCCTAACCGGACATATCTCGGTCTGACCAAGATATATAAGTGGGATTCAACATTAATTTGAGGCCTTAGATTACATATGAGAACTTTGTAATCGACTAAGAAGATTTAAAAACCATTACTAAGAAGTAGTATTTAAATTAACAATCAGTTTTTGTTGCTTCAGTTTCATTTATTTAAAAGAAAGCTTAACAACTATTCTAGGGATGGATTGCTAATCCACCTCGATCCATTTCCTTTAATCCCTCTTCTTCGAAAGGACAAGTAATTATTTTAAAAAAAATAATTTGTCAGGGTTCTAATCATTAGTCAAGAATACAGCTAAGTTAATGGGGATTTCATTTAATCCTTTTTAGAACAATTAAAAGTCTAAAATGTTTAAACATTCCAGGAAATATTGAGGAAGTATATTGATGCATGAAACATTGAGAATGAAAATGGCGCCAGTGGACATATTTTCCAATCTGTGGAACGATAAATCATTTTATTGGACACAGATGGTTTAATATCCACCTTTATCACCTGCAACCCTATCATCGCATCAACGGCTAATACAGTATCACGGATTTGAATCTCGATTTATGTGAAGGTAATTTGAAAAAGAGTCATTTACGAAAATTTTGTAAACTTTGTAATTTTGTGTTATCAGTTTTACATTTTTATCCATGATCTTCCATCTTTCAAATTTATTCAAAATAGAATATTAAATACATTGATCTGTCAAATAGCATCTCATGAAAACTATAGAGATGCTTTTAGTAATTTACCAAATTTCAAAATTGTGTGTCGAGAAATGTTACCTTCTCTGATCACAGGGATGGTTCAGTCCTACTCACCTTCAAAGAAAAATGGAGGCCAAAAAACTACGTTCACGCTGCTTAAGTTTTACGTTGAGGTTAATAAATAATCTAAACTGAAAAATAAGAACACCAATAATTGGCTCGTATTGTTCCCCTACACTTCTACGTTCTGTTCCATCATAATGCCCACCATTTTGGCTTCACTTTTCTCCACAACTTACCCCTCCATTATACTCCTCCCAAGATGATATAAACATTATAAATAAATAAAAATAAATGCTTAATAAATAAAAAAAATCTTTAAAGTTAATATTATTCATTTTTATATTTCCTTTTTTTGGTATAGTTTCTATTGTTACATATCACAACTAGGTCCATTTTATTACTAGTACAAGAGCTCAAGAGGATAAAAAAGGCAGTTATCTCACCCCAATTTTTGATTATTTTTATGAAAACTATGTATAATTAATAGTCAAAATTCATAAGTCTGCCAAGTATAGGTAGGGGAAATAAAAATGGCGGCTATTTCAAAGCGATAAAAAAAACTAATATTTAAAGAAGAGTAAATTTGCTAAAATATGAGCCCTAATAGAGTTATTCATATTAAATAGTTTTCAAGATATAGCTTTTTAAAAAGCAACATTTGATAAAAATGTCGTATGGGACGTACTAAAAGATCAGTGGTTAGTAAATTTATTATGAAAAATTTATAACTCGAAAACCATTTGATGTAAAGATGTCTATTAGCACTTAAATTAAAGCTAGTTTAATGAGCTAAAATTAACATTTTCTGAGTTTATTTGGTTAAATATCATAAAAACTACTACTTCTACAAAGATAAACATAATTAACTATTTTGTAGTAAATTTAACATCACTTCCGGTTTCCTCTATATTTATTAACAGTTGCATTTGACCACATTCGCTCCCACTTCAGTTGATCATCAAGAAGCGGGAAGAGCCCACGTTCATGAAAAATATGTATGAAATAAAATAGGAAGGAGTTTTCACAAAAAAAACACAAAAAAAAACGCAGATAGCGCAGGGAGAAAGTTGCTTTAATCCGCTTAAGAATACGCCATACTGTCCTCGCGCACACTCACCTGGTCAGAAAATGGCCGCCCCCAACGTGCCAATATTGTCAGTCCATTCTTATGATTAAACATATTTTTGAAGAATTCCCCTATTATTAACCAATAATAATCAGAATAGGACTGAACCAAAATTTATCTTAACCTATCACAGGCGAAGAAGCTAAAGTCATATTGGTATATAAATTTTTAAAAATTATAGCTTTTCTTTGATTTTTCTTTTATTATTATTATTATTATTATCTTATGTTATATATATTATTACACATGAGTAAATGTCTGTGTTCGTGTATCTTTATAATTATATATTATCAATCCTTAGGCGTTGATAACAAAAAGTTTGTACGCCTTTAAACAAAACTAAACAAAAAATCAACCTTCTACAGTAAAAATATTTTATAATTTCATATTTTTAATGTTACAAATAAAATTATTATTTATTTATATAATGGTATATATAGTTATATAGTTTCCCAACCCCTCGATCTAGCACATTACCATTTACAATACAGATGGATTTCAACGACCAACTATTTCAGGACTCAAGATTGGTTATAAGAAAATGAAAATTTTAATTTATAACTCCCTCAAAGGGTTATTTACTAATGCAATGATTAACAAAAGGGGAAAGAGGAGTGAAAGGAAAAGAAAAATACAAGTGGTATCCTTAAATTTGTTACCTTCAAGTTTGATAAGAAGAAAGGTTGTAGGCTAGCGTCTTGAAAGGACTCGGAGGTCCTTAAACAAATTACCTAACTCTATTAAAGAGGAACCTTCTCTTCTGCCAAATTAAACTGACCCCAGATTTATTGAGGTTCCCTCCAAACTCCTCTTCTTCCTTTAATAGAATTTCCACAAGATAAAAACTAAGGTAATTTGAATACATTAGTCAATAATTAACTACCTTTCTCAAAATTAACACGCACAAAAAAAAGAGAAGAGAGTAGAAAAACAATAAAAAAAAAAAAAAGAAATGACTGAGATAATGAAAAGAAAAAAAAAAAGTGTATAGTTACATTTTCTTCCTGTTTAGGCTAAGAGTTTTAAAATATTAATGAATTGTCTCAAAAATAAAATTAAACCTTTTTTATTATTGAAATAAAATCATTATTGTCGACTTTCAAAGAAAAAAAAGGCAAATCACGGAATTTATTTCTGGGTTAGGTTTAACTCGATAAAAAAAAAAATCTCATTCTACTCTTTAATAATTATGAGAGATAGTTGACCGTGGATGATAAATGAGGAGAAGATGGTTGGGGGTGCGGTCAATGAAAAACACAAATAAGTATGATTAA
>NW_027109151.1:22705-30947 GCF_000696795.3 Halyomorpha halys
TATATTTATAGGTTTTAAATTTTTGTTCTTAGTTTTGATATTTTGAATTGAAATATTTGAAGTTATAAATGTTTGGCTTCGGTTCGATTAAAATATTTAAGCACTATGTCAATATTTCACCATCCCTATTTCAACAACTTGAACAAAAGGAATTATTTTAAACAAAAACCAGCCAGCTACTTGAGGCTAAGAATGTAATGAAGCAAGAAGAGAAAAAAAAAGACAATTTTTTTAAAACCTGATGTATCGATGAACTTACTTCACTGTAAATAAAAGTAAATGTATACTAACTTTAGCGAAAATTCAACTAAAGGCTCTCTCTTTCAGAAAAATTATAACTTTTCAATTAATTTTTTGACTGAAAAGATTTTGCCATTAAAACTAAAGCATTACTGCGCATGTGTCTGAAAAAAAGATTATGTTTATGAGAGATTTGGTTTCATTATTTTTTTTTTAACTATAATTAATCTAACTTGTATTTAATTATATTTCTATAAATTATTAGATTATACTTACAGGTATTAAACCGATCTAAGCATCCTCATTTTAACCAATTATTTATTGATTCAGGGATTTGTAGTTGTTCGAGGAAAACGTGGTGAAGTAGAGATTATTTGTGGTTGCTATCCTATTAAGTTTAGGGATCACAAATACCTTCTTCAGACTCCACTTTAGGTCCAATTAAATAGATTAATATAAATCAACTTCCTTGTCAATACATCTTACTTCGATAAGTCATCTTATCGAAGTAAGATAGTATACATCTTACGTCAGTACATAAAAGTATTACTCAATTTATAAACAATAAAATAAAATAAAATGTTCTACACTCTAGCACACAGTTGTCCGAAGTAGGCAATTGCAAAAAATATTTTAATACTGAACGATTATTTTTCCTTTTTCTTCATACATAAATAAATCAATATATACATAATATAAGATATATGTTCAATTTATACTATTTTTTTACAGTTTTATAAGATTTGTACAAAGTATTTTTTCGCAGAATGCAAAAAACAGCACCTTACGAAACTAGCCTAAAGTTTTCAATTTTTCCATATTTAATATTTCTTATATGAAATTAATCCCAAAAAAAACATCAAGAAACAAAGGAAGGAGGAAAAAAATTCATTTGCGCATAACTCAAAAACTATCTATTTATGGTGAATTTTGACTATGATTTGTCGTGATTTAATGGAATTTCAAATAAATAAATCATGGAAACCAAACCATTATTAGCTTTGAATATTTTATCAATTCGCCAACTTTGTTACTTTTTATTTCGTGTCATGCCTATTTTTTAATTAATTAATTATTATTGGTGTAGTATATCGTTTAAATGGCATTTATTGAGGATTGAGGAAACGTGGATTAGGGAACAACTAGAATAAGAAAATAAAATATATTGTTAAGTTAGACAAAAAGAAGTGAATAGAAAACATGGCAGTAATAATATGTGGTGATCATATCTAATAAATACTTACAAGACAAAACGTCAAGATGGTGTGTCATAGGCAAGTCCTAAATAAGCTACAGTGTTTGTTTGTGGTACAGGGTAATTGTCAATGTAAACATAAGGTTATGTTTTATGTTTACAACAAATTATAAAATGTCTATAATATGAACCTCTATCATTGAAGATGAATATCGTTTAGCATAAGGAAATGTCAGTTACCCACTTTAGAAACCTGAGGATGTTTCAGTGTTGTATATTTATAACACCAATAAGCTGGAAAAACTTATACGTTTTCCTCTTTTAAAAAAGGTTTGTAAATATTTTCTATTTCTTATTTTTATCCATCCAAATAACTTGTAACGTATTCTCACCTTCTGATAATTTTGTCATCTTTGTAACGTTATTTTTAACTCTTAAATAGGTAAGTTCTATATCTTATTCTCTTTTTCTTATCTTTCTTTTATCCCCTTCTCCTGCTATATCCTTTTCTGATTTTTCCTTACCTATGTTATTAGTTATGTTCACCACATATTATTACTGTTTTCTATTCACTTATTTTGTCTATCTTAACATTGTATTTTTTTTCATTAATCTAGTTTATACTTACACATTCCATTAGTAACATATTACATACATAAGTTAGTTACATACTTTCCGTAACATTAATTTTTAAATTATAATTAGATTAAAATATTCCTTTTTTTTTGTTTCTTTGCATTATATAACTTTAAATTTTTATTTCCTTAATTATATTATTTTGCTTACATACTTATAGTCTAAAACTATAAATTAATTATAACTATTTTTATCTTAAATTGTTCAATCAAAATTTTAATATTTTTTGCTTTAAATGAAAAAAAAAATCTCTATTTCACCTTTATGGTGTTCAGAATGGAATATTTTATAAATTTTTCAATTTGCGCTTATGAAATCTTGAGGCAAGTCTATACAACTTTTTTTTTTCCACAAGACAAATAAAAGGGGCGGAAGGAAGTGAAAAACTGTGTTTTCATATTAAATATTTGAAAGAAAACCCTCAGATAACTGCTAAGCCCTAGGGTATTTTAAAAATTAATATTTTACAGCGAAGAGGGAAGTTTGTTAAGGGTTGGTTCTGGATTCATCAATCCCTCAGGTTTTTCCCGCTTTCTTTATCAATGGATCATTCTCTTGCCGGTGTATACCTTCAGGCTACTGGTTATGTTTTCACAAGAAGGCAAAATAGCTTTTACGGGGATTTTCTTACTTTTCACTAAAACTTTATAAGAATAAAACGGTAAGATGAATAGATTAAGCAAAAAATGAAATTATAAACAAGAAATATTTATTAATACTAATTTTAAAAAACATATAAAGTTTAATTATATGCACGTGTTATGTTAAAAATTATGTTTCGTACAGTAGCAAAAGAGTTACAAAAGTACAACAAATAAAAACCATAAGAATAAATAATTTAGTTTTTAATTTAATTTGAAATAATTCTAGCTTGTGTAAAAATGAAAACAATTTATATTGATTCATTTGTTAATTAATTTTAGGTGAAAATAGATACGGAATGAAAAAAAAAATTTATTCCGAGACATATGTCCCATAAGAACAAATACATGGTTCATACACTATGATTTTTTGTCTAACAAATATTTAAAAGCTTTCAGTAACCAGAATGAAATTAAGATCTTAGTTTAACTACTAATTATAATGGTATCATTTATATTTCTTACAATGATACGAAGGTTTGGTTATGTGGTAAGTGAAGGAATAGGTTTTGTTTAAAGGAGAGAATGGATGAGGATTGGAGAATGGAGATGGGAAGAGAAATCCAGAAGGAGGTTGAAAGTTTGACGAAGGATTTGTTGAAGTAGGCGGTTCAATAGGAGGGCATATATAAATCAATCGGCTGGGATCTGGTGTTTAATGAGTGGATGGATGAACGAAGAGTGAGGAGATCAAGGATATAGGTAGGTTTTTTTATTATTTTAAGAACTTGGAATAGTAAAACACCAAGGAAGAATGTGGATAAAGTTAAGATGGGCAAGTAGTACTTTACCATAAAATTATTATTGTTTTCACTATGGTTTATAATTAAGCTACTGAAATAAATAACATTAAAATACAAATAAAAAAAAAGATTGTTGTTGATTGTTGCTGATAGGCGTAAAACCCTCTGGTCATCAACGCCTATGGAATGATCAAAGAAAAAAAAAGATTAAAAAAAAATAATAATAAATAAATAAGTAAATAAAAAAAAAATCGAAGAGGAGTTATAATTTATAAAGAAGGCGATGTGCTTAAATAGTGAGTATATTCTTCAAAAATATGTCTAATCGTAAGAATGGACTGACAATATTTGCACGTTGGAGGTGGCAGTTTTCTAATCAGGAGAGAGTGCGTGAGGAGAGTATGACCTATTCTCAAGCGGGTTAGAGCAACTTCTCTGCGGCTGTTGCGATAGGATGTTGACCATGGTTTTACTGTTAATAGAAATTGTTGTTTTGACCTTGGCAGAATAGCCTGCATGAAGTTGAAATTTTAAATCATTTAGTTCCAATATTGTATTAAAATACGATAAATTATAAATAATATTGTTAAGTATTTTGAATTAGTGACGATCATAAATGTAATAAAAGCTGTTTTGTATAGATTGTCCCTGAGGATGGCCAATTTGGCCGAAACGTCGGACTTGTAAGAAAAATAAAATGTGTTGAGACTAAAATGGATAAAAATTAAATTATTTATTTAAACAACATTAACCAGTCTCAAGAATGTATCTAAGATTGTAAATAAAATTAATTTTATTTAAACAATAATAACCAGTCTCAAAAAAGTGAAAATATTATATTAAATACTAATAGTCTATAAGAATATTTTTTACAAAATACCATAATTGATATTAAAATTTTAATTGTGTTCATTTTATATATACATATCTATATCTAAATCTAGCAACATCGATGTTTTGACGGGTAAGCTAGTATTGCATATATTGAATTCATTGAACGGTCATTAATGAATAATTTAAAAGTTTTTTGTTTTGGACTGAAACAAAGAATAAGGGCACATTAAGGCCCGAACCTATAATCTTTTATGGTAAGAGTAGTTTCGAAAGGCAATGCATATTACATGTAGGAAGTGGTGCTCTCCTGGTTAAGTTCCGCCCAATTGCTTATACATATTCGAAGGCTACGGCTCCATGCCTTATGAATAAGGGCCAATTCCATGTCAAGTCTTCACTAACTTTTAGAAAATTTCAACTCCCTACAATTTACAAGCTATTCAGTTAAAAAGGATTAAGGGAACTCGGAAAAAAAGTTAACGATCTAACATTAATGGATTCCATCCATTACGAGACGCTACCTTGATAGGTATAATACCTAGGTAGGAAAGCATTTTAGGATTATCATAAAAATGGAAAGTACATTTCTAACTAAGGAGTTTATATAAATAGTAGGTAGTGAACCATTGGTTTGCAACCTCAAAAGTAATATAAATATTATAAATGATATAGAGTGAAATTCATACATAACGGCTTGGAGAAAGGAGTATAATGAAGGGGCAAACTAGTAGAAGAAGTGAAACAAATAAGGCGTGCATTATGTGGAAGAATACGAACCAGTCACTGGATGCCTTTTCTTTCAGTTTAGATTACAACAGCAGACATCTCTATCAACGCAAGATTTCCTTGCGTGGGAGTGGCCTTTTTTGGCTTTTTGAAGCACATTAGGGTTATAATACCCCCTGCATATTTGCGGGGAAGTCCGTTCACGGCCTTCTTTGGAAAGTGGTTGATATAAAAAACAAAACATAAAAACTAAATCTGGATTATCTCTATAGGAAGTCTGGTGAGTCAATTCAATTAAAATTTTTTGAGGTTAATGACTTCCATTTTGAATGAAACTGGACATGAGATAAGGTCCAAAGAGGTAGTAAGGAAATATAGAGTAATAGCTGTGCTAAGAAGAAGTGAAGATGCACAAATAGTTGACATGATTTCCCATATTAAATCATGAGGTGAATTTTATTGTATAAATTAAAATAAATAAGAATGGAGATTGTTGTTATGATAGCTTTATTATTGTTGTAGGTTTTAAAGTGCATGAATATGGGACAGTGGTCCCGAAACGTTGTACAATGTTATGAATATTTAATAAATATTTCACTCAAAATGGAAGTCATTAACCTTAAAAACTTTTAAATGAATAAAAACTAAAATTTGGAAATTATTTACATATTTATTACTTTTCCCTTCTTGCTCATTTCTGACATACAGGCGGAGGGGTAATCTCAAGTTACCAACCTATTGCAACTATATTGGAGGGCATCAAGATTTCACTGCTGCAGTCGTAAGGCAATGGCTTAAATTCCTCAGCTCCTTCCAGATTATTGAGGATCGCTGATCCTGATAGGACATGGTGGGTTCCGTGTGCGGTGCCTGAAAACCCACAGGATGTAGTGTTGATTGCACCGCCATGCAAGGAAATCGTACCACGTTGTTCGAGAAAACCGGGATATTTGCCTTTGCTGAGTTGGACTTCGTTTAATGGAGGAGGAGAACTATCCCTTCTTCAGCGAGTTCATCTGCATTTTACATTGGGAAGGGCTCGACTACCCGGGATCTGCAATCTACCAATACAAGAAGATGATGATGAAGACTGAGACCAGAAGGGCTGGACTAGGCTGCGTTCTGAAGGAGGCACCGGGACGGATGCAGATAGATAAAGTGTAGCTCCATCTTAAAGGCGTTCACATTTCAGACTGCACCACGGTTCAAATAAAAATGTATCCCAATAAATTTTAAAAAATGGTATCCCATTAGTAGAATAAAATTGGTTATTATTGGTAGCATGCATGACCCTAGCGCACTACTCCACTGCTGCCGAACATTTCTCCGCTGCCATAAAACATGTTGTCGCTTAAGATGTGATACCATTACGTCCGAAAAAAAACAATAATACTTTTTATAGAATGGGTATTTAAAAACCATTATTCTAGGGGAGCTCGATCACAACCATTGTTTTGTTTGAGACACACCTATTTTATAACTGTCATATGTCTCCTGAACAATACGTTGAAGTATTTTTTTTTAATGAATAGTGGTTTTTAATTATATAAAACCTTGTTATGACCAGTCTGTATTTATTGGGCAGATACTTGGACTCTGCCCACTAGGATGCTGAACCATTGAAAGTGTCCGAGTAATCTCCTTAGAAAAATCGATGGCCCTAATTATGAAACCAATATCAGTGCATTGAGACTCCGAACGACGAATTACACTCCTTTTGCGAGGATGGAAATGTGGACTAATTTATAAGGTACGTAGCACAGAATGGCTGGACCATATAATAATGATATACAGAATGCCGAGGAAATTGTTCCGTGGTACTGTAAATGGTAAAAGAAGAGTAGGATGGCCACGAAAACACGGGCTACAGACATTGAGGAAGACTGCAAAGTTTTAGGAGTCACAAGATGGAAAAGGCAATGATAGAAACCAGATGAGCAATATTGTAAAGTAAGTATATATTGTATATTGGTATAATGCTTTTTTGGGACTTGCGATGTATCATACTTTATGTCACGATAAAAATTGTATTTTCAACTTTTAACATTATAACTCGTCCTGATCGTAACTGCTCGTCGATTCCAACAATTAGAACATTTACTAGATAAACGGTCTAAACTTATCCATTACAAAAGACTGATCTACATGATTGGACATACGAAGTTGAGCTATGGGGCTTCACTAAACCATCGAATTCGTTCCGAATCCAATCCTTACAGTCCAAAATACTTAAGTCCCCTTACTTCCATCATGACCTCAATGGACCATATGTTGCCGATTTGGCTAGAACCAGATACCAATCCTTCCATGATAAATTTCTCAATCACCCAAACCAACTCGTTTCTAACCTGGTTTCTCTTTCAGTACCTAATAATCCTCCTAGGCGTCTGAAATCCTCGAGATCTCCTCTAAAAATGTTTTTGAAGTTCTATCAATGGGTAGATTCTCCACATGTTTGTATCATGTCATTATATCACTTACAGCAAATTTACTTGATGTATGTATTAATATTGTTAAAAAACAAAAACCTTATTACTTAAATAAAACTTTTATTTTTTACAAGACAAAGTCAAGTTTATGAATGAAACACTAAGAATCATATAAAGGTGTTAATATTTTTTTCGATAATAATGCATGTCCAATAATTCAAATAATTTACAATATACATTTTAAAAATGCTGCAGATTATTAAACAAGGTTAAATCTCAAATTAATAATTTTATTGGTAGATTAAATGTTTATGGAATCATTATTTAAACCTGTAAATAAATTAAGTTCTGAAATCATGAGCTGATACATTGATTTTATGATTTGTGTTCATTATAAAGCTGTGGAAAGAGCTGATGGGTAAAATTAGTGACCGTGCCCAGAGTGTATGAGGGTTCCTTAATTAAATTCAACAGGGTTCAAATCTATCAAATATGTACCCCATTTACCACTCATTTTTTATTATTACTCATTTTATTTATTCATTATTATTATTTTTTTTTCTATTTTCTTCTCTCGTCACTTTTTCAAATTAGCTTGTTTCTTTTTATTATTAGAGGGCAATTGTTTGTTTTATTTAAGTGTACCAATAATGATATTGGTACACTTAAATAAAACAATTTTTTTTGTTATTAATTTTACTTTTCTCATTTATTAAGAAGCATTATTCTCATCTATTTATTTTTTTCTTCTATTAATAATAAAATTGTTTATAGGTAGGGGTGTGTTTTGTACGAGAC
>NW_027109151.1:30997-33401 GCF_000696795.3 Halyomorpha halys
TATAACGGTTAATTAAACCATGTAAGGCCCAGCAGGCCGATCTGGTATAAAATAAAATATATATAAAAGGAACAAAGTGTTTATTTACAATGATTGATAAGTATTTATTTACAGACTAACTTCGTTGCTATTCCATATTAAATCTGAATTCTAGCAGTCAACAGATTCGTATGATATTAATATTTGAATAATTGGAGCAATGCTTATTAATGTCACTCACAAAGAAAATGAATAATTCACATTAATAAATCATTAGTCAACCAAATTAGCCGTAATAATACTCCGAACTAATTACAGAGAATTATTGATGATTACTGGGCTGGATTTTTCAGGTATAGTATATATATTTATTTTTTATATGTTTACATATATATTATGTGGTGCATTTTTCTAGGATTTTGAATTATGAAGTTTTCAAAAAAGTTTCAGATTGATATAATTAATTATATTTGACTATCATCTAACTGACATGTATATATTTTTTAACGGGCATTGATTTTGAAAAATCCAACTGTTCATGTGACTATTAGTTTTGTAGTTACAAAATCAGGGTCGTATCTATGGCAGTTTTAGCTATTAGTTTAAACTACAGCTAATTTTTACTCATTTATTACGCAGATTAGTGAATAATGCTCATCTTATTTATATGGTGATAAAAGATTCGGACTCTATGAGGACTTCTATATTCAGCCTACTAGATATGACTTGTTTCCTAGAATGTCCTTTGAAAATTCTCTTTAACTAACCTCTAGAATCTAGAATGATCCCTAATCCCTAATGATCTCTAATATAAGAAGATATTTATGAGTCATATTGAGGTTGGGGAGAATATGAACTCACTAAGTATAAGTGTAAAATGAAAAAAAAAAAAAGAAAGAAATGAAAAATGGTTTATAATTCTGGAACTTTGGTCCCTTTAGAGTAATTATAAGGTTACATAATATGTTGGCCAAAAATAGTGTAGCCACACTTAATTACAACTTATATATTACATAGATAAAAAAAACTAAATAACTTAATACATAAAAAAGAAAACAAAAAGGTAGTTACAATATTTACAAATAATAAATGCTAATGTTCAATATTATATTATCCATACCATTATAATATTGATTTATTTTGATGAAGCAAACGCTGGTTGAACAGAAGGGTTTTAAAAGAGGGAAGGGTTGATGCTTGAGGTGTGGTAGAGGGAATAAAGTTCCAATGAAAGCCAGCTCGGCAAAAAAGGATTTGTAAAACGCAGCTCGGTGGGATTAAACTGAGACTGCAGATTTTCAAGGTCATAGTAGGACGAGCGCTGAGTATAATTACTTGGAATAGAAAAAAAAGTTGGGAAACACTGTCATCGGAAAGACGGAACTGGGCGTAATACTGGGTTATATATGTACCTCTGGTGATTCTTCCCCTCCTTCCCTCACCCACCCCCAAAAAAATCGTATTGACGTAATGTATAATATAGAGAGTGTTCTAGAAATTTGGAATAAATAAACGAGGCTTGAATGACAGCTCATTACGTTATAAACTTACGGCGCGTGACACAAGCATTACCTAGTATCAATCATGATCTCTTAACGCCTCCGACATTTGGCGGTCGTAAACAGGGGGAGGAAGTTAGTGCTGCCCTAGGAAGGTCTGTTATTATAAAGAGAAATTGAGTTCTGTACCTGGGGGTTTGAGTCGTATATACGTTTTTATTGCTGTTCGTTTGTGAGGTTAACATTGACCGTTTATTTAAACATCCATAGTGTTAAGCAAGGATACTTACTAAGACAAAAGTACGATATTATATTAATAATACAGAACTGGAGTTCAAATAAGCATAATAAAACTTTTTGCGCCCCCCTTTTCTTACTAAACTTTATAATATTAATGACATTTTAACAATTGCCATAAACACTAAATTAGGTAAGATTCTACGATAAATTACTATACAATAGAATATCTGACAGCTTAAAAAAATAAAATTATTTAAAATCACAGACAAATCCCGCTCACGATTTGGAAATATTTCCTAATGAGAATCCGGACCGTGAACCTGGCGAGGCCTGAGGCGAGAAAAGGAAACGGCTATGGGTACAAAAGTAACAGCGAACAAGAGAAGGCGGGAGCAAAAGATATCAGCCGATTGTACGTGGGGTCCCTTTTTTTACAATTCATTTGTTTCTCGACCCCTCTTACCCCGTAAACATAAGGCTCTATCCCCCCTCTTCCTAACTCTACCCCCTCCCCTTCTCGAATAAACTAAATGGCCCAGAAACTTCCAAGATCGGAATTCTTTTCTCCTTGTGTTCCCTCCCTATTATCATCTCCTCCGTTATACTATCGGATAGGGATTAATTAACGAGCTCTTCAGTTACCCTTGTACACTCTTCCCTTATTCATGAAGAATTCGAAATTTAAA
>NW_027109151.1:33451-35878 GCF_000696795.3 Halyomorpha halys
ATATTCTTATATTTCACTTATAATTAATGAATGAGCATTTTAAAAATTATAGGTGTAGAGATTCCCCGTTTTTTTCAAGTTAGATTCATGCTTTACTTCCATAGTAGTACTCCGAAAAAGAAATATTATTTTTTAATTGATATATTCTATATATTGTACTATGAATACTTTTTGATATTTAGATCCAATACATATTGGACATCGTACGAAAGGACCAAAGTAAATAAAGGAACTCTTTTCTATGGTAATATCTTTGGAACATGTCCATTTCAAAATAAAATCAAACTCTTTTTTCGTTAGATGCGCCATTATCCAAGCACATCAGCGGTATATGTCTCGTACACCAGCTAATTTGAGGTCCATCTAATTGCTATAATAATTAATTAATTATCATATTTTAAGCAATTAGTTAATTAATCTATTTCTCTCTCCTTATGCAAGTCAAAGTTAGGTAATTTTATGATTGTAAAAGAAACTTTTAAAAATTATTAAATCATGTTTTAGTATGATTTAATAAGTTCATTAATAACTGATCTAAACGCACAGAGCCCAATGACTTAAAATAAACAAATATTTTTCTTATATTTGGTATTTAGGTCATTAGGTCATTTGTCCCTTTATTATTCCAAACGAATAATCCATTTGATTATTCGTTTTGAATTTTTCGTATTTATGCATCTTGTAATATAAAACCTGAAACTTAGAGAGAATTAACTTTTTTTTCTTTGTATTACTTAAGTTTATTACTGAAAATAATTAATAAAAAACTTACTAATAATTTTGGAGAAGCTAATGATAATTATATAGGTTGCTAGAGTAGGCTTAACATAAATAAATTACCAGAGTAAACCGAGTTCGGACCCTGCCTAAACTAACTTTCCCGACTGCATATTGAATAGCTCTTCTTGGAATAAATTATGATACTATTAAATATTACATAATGCAAAATAACAGTTATTTATTCCGCATAATATAACGAGATGTTTGGATCAGGATAACAGTCTCATGCTAATTCTTACAATTTCATTCATTAAATTTTTGAATCATTGAAAAAATATATATTGTGTGATAACTTCAGATTTTTGTGTCCTATAATATTTTGATATTGTTTAAAAACAAATTTGATCCTTTTTTCTCAACTTTATTCTTTTCAAAATTTTAAATATATTAAAAAATGTTTGTGTTGTAAGCAGAAAAATCAGTAATAAATGTTATTTAAATTATATTGAAAATGTAAATTAATGTTTTAAGAAAAATTATGTTATATGATAAGGTGATAACAGAGTCCTCACCTGTTGAAGGTAGGTTCTGTTTAAAGTTTGCAAATGTAAATTAAAGAAAGGAGAGAAGTGGTTAATACAAGTTTTAAATTTAAGAAAGAGTTATATAGAAGAAGTTATGTAAGTAAGAATCTATTTTCAAATAAAACAAAAATTTATAATGTTATTGTGATGTTATTTTAATGATTGACTTGTTTAGAGATGGGAAAAAGGCAATTAGCCGGCATTTTTAAGAATTTTAAAAGAGAAAATGACAACAAAGTAAAAGTAGGGCTAAAGAAATCAGTATGTAAGTGAAGGAAATAATGAAATTGTTATAAAAATAATTAAAAGGAGCTGTTTGTAGGTATCCTTTAAAATGACCTGAGGGTCGAAACGTTGGAAGGTTTTGAAAAGAATAAAGTTGAGAAAAAAGGATCAAATTTGTTTTTAAATAAACTAAACCACTCTCAAACAAGAATATATTAATAAAAATTAATTTTGATATTGTTTAATTTAATTTAATTTTATAAAACTTGTTAGGCTGTTTTTTTTTTTTTTATACATTATCAGTTGCTCATGTGGTGCTTCCACCCATAAGCAAATGTCAAATTGTTTCTCCTATCTCATGAGTAACAAATAACTCTCAACAGATGTGGTGTTGAAATAAAGTTTTGCCACTTGTACGTATAAATAGGGAGACATTTTAGCGCCGATTGGTGTCTTAGCTCCAAATATAATTTTAGTAATTATATTAGTTTGATTCTAAACATTTAACATGAATGTAGATTAATATGACAATGAGTGATATAGTATTTTTACTAATGATAATTTGGAAAAAAAAAAGAATGGGATGAAAATACTGACATCTTCAACTGTCCCCAATCTATAGTACAGAAATTATCAACACCAAGTACTGTAGAATGACCCATTGAAGAAAACAATAGGAACATGGCAGCTATTCTAAGCAAAATAGAAAGGAATATATAGCACTACAATTATTACCAAGAGAACAACAAGATTTATTCCATGTTCGCACTATCATGATAGGAACAGTGTCAAAAACAAAGTCTAAACGAAAGAAGAGTCGTAAAGTCAATAGACTATAGCAAGCGTAGATGAAATGGATAGGGGCCATATAATGATATGATTATGATTGAAGAATATA
>NW_027109151.1:36141-44265 GCF_000696795.3 Halyomorpha halys
AGATTGTTTAGTGTGGCATATGAGGAAAAAGTGGACTGAATAAAAAAAACATTTTAAGGAACAACTCTTGCAGAACAAATTTTTGAAGGAATAGTAAGTCGGTGATTTAGATATAGAAAAAAATAAGTAAATTTTACAGTTAAGCTCAGCGGATGTCACGCTAATGTCAGATTACATGGTAATACTTACTGGGTGGTAATACCACCAACTGCAACTGCCATGGTGTTAACCTCAGGAGGTTACGATAACAATAATAAACGATACAATCTGTCGCGACAGTGAATCTATAGTACCATAAGGTCAGTTTTTTAGTAATTATTTTATATTAAAACTTCTTTTTATTAACAATAATATTCCATTTGTCCAGTCACCTATAGATAACCTACCACCTATAGATGTGCCCACATCAGGTGGATACCATAGCCCAACTCTGCTCCGAAACAAAAGTGAAATAAAAAAGCCAACATTCACGAAAGTAAGGTTTACATCTAGGTTAATAGAAATGTCCTCTATTGGAATATAACCTGAAACAGAAGGCGGCCAGTGATTGCCTCATTCTCTTCCTCCTTCCTTTGCTACGCCCCTGTAATAAGAAAAATGTCTTTTTGGCTTCACTTATTCTGTCATCTTGCCCTCTTCATTATAATACATTCTCCAAGGCTCACACAAACATATAGATTGTGATGACCACCAATCTACTACTTATTAATTTTAATAGCACTTTTTTACTAACTCGTATTACTATTCATGCCTACTAAAGCTGATTAACCTATCCTTGATTAGTAATCCTAAGGAACAGGGAAATCTCAATGGCCTGTGGGACATTGCAGGGTCACGTAGCGGCCTTGGATTGCGGCTTCACAAACGTCATTAGAAGTGACAGTTTATCAAGTGACAAGTAGTCCTTCGCCTGTAGCCAAGTCATCTGTCCTCTGCGTCAAATTATAATTGCTTCTCCAATTAGATAACTGATATTTTTCAAAATTTATATTTTAGTATTATTTCTTAATTAGCATATCATCAAATTTTAATATTTCTGTAGTGGTGTTAAAAGAATCGAAGTTATGAAGTACCGGTCAGCTAAACCTTAATTAAGATATTATAATGACTGTGAACAGAATCTCATTAATTTTTACTAAATATAGAACATCTGACGTCTCCAGGATTATGCAGACACATAATATTAATAAAACACAACTTTTGAATTTTAATATATTCCGATAATCGAACAACTTATTTTTACTCATTAACAGTATCTTACCCATGATTGATAAATTACATTACTTTTAAAAATACATCAATAAATTGTTTCAACTTTTATCTTATAAAAAAATAGTAATAAAAACTTTAGCTTCGCATACACGACCCTAAAACCTTTTGGGATGTCACCGAATTCTATCTTACTGAAGACTTTTTTTTTTATATATATATTTTTTTTTTTTGATGTAGAAAGTCTTATTGTCCCTAAAAAAAAATATTGTCCAATATGATTTATTACTACCAGCTGTAACATAAGCTTTCATCAAAAACCTTTGGACAAAGGAGTTAAATGGAAGGGGCAAGATAGCAGAAAAATTGAAGCCAAAAAGGTGGACCTTATGTGCCTTTCAGGGGCGTGGCAGAGGAGTAGGGTAAGATTACGAACCAATCACCGGATGTTTTTTGTTTCAGTTTAGATTTCAATGGTGGGCATTTCTGTTAACCTCAACGTAACCTTCATTTCGTGGGCATGGTCTTTTTGGCTTCACTGTTGCCTTGAAGTAGAGGAGTGCCATTGAATCCACCTGTTAGAAAACTCATGGAAAACTTTTTTTTTTCCCAATTCTTTGAAACCTTCTCCATTGTATCTCTGTCCTACCAGGACTCTTCTATTTTCTCAACCACCACCCTGTATACATAAGATTTTACTAACAAATCAATTGTAGAAGGAACTCTCCAGAAGATAATTCGGTACATAACAGTATGACTCATCATTCTTTCACAAACAGTTTTATACTACACCGTGAGAAAAAAAAATTTGTAGATATTTTTACACCAAATTTAGCAACAAACTTTATTAAATAATATCAATTATTGACTTAATTTATTATTTTTTACAGATATTCATGAAACATATTAATCTCGAATTTTTTTTTATTACTCATAATTTCAAAGGTATATTCTATGGATTGATCTATAACTGTATATCTTAAAAAGTTTTACTGTAAGTTCTTTATTTTATAACGTTAATTATGACAATAGCCAGTGGCATTTCTCCATTGATATGAGGAACTCGGGTGAGGCTCTACACCAAATCAGTTCTGGATATTTTGTTCACAAAAATATCATAAAAAATAAAATGTTAGCATTGAACACACTATTATTAAATATAAAGAAAATATATGCACTAAGTGGGGGTGTATTTATAAAATCTTGCCCGCACTGCGAACTTTAATTAACTACACGCACGATCTCCAGTATCCCAACCATCACTTTTTCTCTTATCAGTTTTGGAGTGAATAATCTTTTATTGAATCACTAAATCATAAAATAGTGCTAATATTAAAAGATAAGGCTCTTTAAAGTGAGAAATAAACGTTATAATCTGTTACTACTTATGTTCCTGTTTTGTAAAATCCAACGTTTCTATGATTTTCTGGGTACTTAAAAAAAAAAGTTATTGCTTTATGAAGACCTTATCAAATTTAGACCTTGGACAGACACACCAAATCATTGGGTGCTTCGACCCACCCCTGTTGTGAAGATGTTTTATTAATGTAGCGAATTTCCTGAGCCAGGAATAATCTCAATGATTATTGATGGTCGTTGACTTCTATGATGGATAGTTTGGGGTGTCGTATTTTTTCTGTAGTGTTTATTATAAGGGCGAAAAACAGAGAAAAAATAATATTCTTTTTCTTGTTTTTTGTGGAGCTATCAAACAACAGATAATATAAAAGTTTTACTTAAATGAATTGGACACGGAAAACATTTCTTTTTGATAGACATGATGAATTTATTACATTTCAATGGTATTTCAATGTTCTACAAATCATGAGCTCTTCGATTCTCATTGTCATGGCTGTCCATGAGCAACATGTTTTACATTCAAATAGATTATCGATTTCTTATTTATATAGAATATACTATAGAGTAATACAAAATATGTTCTAGAAAAATAAATCAATGCCATGGACAAAGGAAACCTCATACTAAAAAAAAAGAGAAAAAACATTTTAATGAGTTCCAGGATTCTGGAATGTTTTAGCTGTCATGTAGTTTTAAACTGGTTGGATAGGAAAAATAACAGGTTAGTAATTCTTAAACTACCATTGTTTTGGCTTGATATATGAATGTCCTTTTGCGTAATTTTTGCATTTTACTATGATTAATTATCGTTATTCTTACAAAATGAGTTCTTAAAATTAATAATAATTGAACACTAATTCAATATTAAGTGATTTAGCCGTAGCTAAATAGTGAAATGAATTAGATTCAGGAGGAGGTAATATTGAGGACCTCAATTTATATCACTCTTGCTATTTTTATAATTTCGTAATATATTACATTCACAGGTTGTCTTCCATCTGAAGGTAGGTGTGAATTTATAAATAAAGATGAGGGGAAAAAACAAATATTGAGCAGCATTGTAATATTATCTAAAACTGGTAATCTGCTTGGAACCACTCATACCCTTTCATAGAGCATTTCTTATCTCACCTTCAAAGGCCAGACTAGCTTTAAAGTCAGGTCAATTCGTAACATCCTCAACCTGCAAAGATATCATTTCTTGGATCAAAGAAATTAGATGGCAAAAGTAGCAATACAAAAACACAAATTGTTAAGTATATAGTCAAACGTCCAGCAAAGAATCACACCGATTATCTTAAGATTTACTGGAGAATTTGAAAGAATATTCCGTAACAGAAAACGACGTTAACCTACCGTTTACCCTAAAATTTCCTTTAATAATGTTGCTCTTACCCTTGTCAAACAGATCCGCTACCTTGGACTACACCTGGAAATCGACTAACGTGGAATCCTCACACTAGGCTGAAAAGACAGGAACCCCCTAGTCGATTTCGACTATTACAGCACTTACTGAAAAAATGGTCTAAACTTCCAATTCATTACAAAACACTGATCTACATGACTATAATAAGGCCTATCTGGACATATGAAGTTGAGATTTGGGGCTCCTATAAACCTTTGTATTCCTCTCGTATTCAATCCTTTCAATCCAAAATCCTTCGTAAAATCCTCAATGCTCCTTACTTTGTCACAAATCATACATATGCAACCCGAGTAGCTTGAACCAGATATCATATCTTCCATTATAAACTCCCTAACCATCCAAATCCACTAGTTTATAACCTTGCTTCTTCCTGACAATCCTCCTAGACGCCTGAAAAGAAGAAAGCAATGGATAGTTTCTCAACATGCCTGTATCACTCCATTATAACAGAGATAAAATTTTATGAATGTATTATTATGCACAGTTGTAAATTGCAATAAAGATACTAAAAAAAAAATTTTTAATTATTAATACCTATGATCATATATAGTCTAAATGTAATGCTAGTGTGAATAAGTGGATGTATGATTTAATATTTTAATTTACTAACTGTTGATTGTAATCTGCTAATATAGTCAATTTGTAAATTTAGTGTAAATTACTTGTGGACAAAACAGTTAGAAGTAAATAAAATAAACCTATTTCACCTTTAAAACATTCACTTATAACGATGTAACCTATGTACAAAAACGATGCCACAATATCTCAAGATCATGACACCAAAACTAATAATCAAGTTTCTACTCTCAATTATGAAAGATAGAGATCAGAAGGTGAAATGAGACAATAATAAAAGTGAAACAAAGTAGAGATGAGGATCGTAGAACAAAGTAGCCGGATGAAGAATGCTAGGTGAAGGTCGGCGAATTATCGGGGATAAAGGCAATCCTTCTCTGCTTCCTATTTCCTGACAAATTTGGAGCTGTTTGTTAGGGTCGACCCTCTGTCGATGGCGGCCCATCTTGGCTCCAGCAAAACATTTCCTCCGCCTCGATGGAGAGATCGCTTAATCAAGTTCGCCTTTTCAGGATTTTCATGAAAGCCCTTTCATTTCTCTTTTAGCTGATCGCTCTTCTATCTACCTGGTATATTTTTATCACTGGGCCTTAAGTGATTATTACCGTATCGGCTACCTAAGGTAGAAGTACTGAGTTAATTTATAAAAATATAAAACAAAATGTAATGAGATCCTTATACATTAATTACAGCTCTGTAAACTTCTTTCGACCAAATTGATACAATATATAATCGTCTACAACTAAATTAAGAAAGCATACTTCTATAAATATCCATGCTTCTATAAACTCAACCCATATCCCTTGATCAAAATCCGTAGAACATCATGATTTGACTCCGGACTGATCCCTCATATTCTCAAACCTCAAATCTAACATTAATTTTTTTTTTAAGGATATAAAGTTTTTCCGGAAACATGAGGTATCACTTTAAGAGATGATATGATATGAGTGAGATGGTATAGATATCAATAAAGAGATATATGTACCACTGGATAGTTAAATAAATTAAATTATTATAAAATGTAGATAAACTAAATTTTTCATGAAAGTCAAATAACAACAATACACTAACAATATATATTTGGTCGGGAAATACTATATATATTTGGTCGGCTAAAATAAATAGAAAATACTATATATATTTGGTCGGCTAAAATAAATTGAAAATACTACACATATTTGGTCGGAAAATACTACGGTGGTATATTTTATAGTTATAATGATACGCACACATACACTCACCACTCTCCTAATAATTAGAGCTCATTTTCTTAGGCAGAAACTGATAAAAATTATATGCATAGGTCCGAAACTAGTGATTTAATAATATGACATACTTCAGCAGCACATACATATTTTAGTACTATCAATTGTCAAGCATCATTAAGGTAAAAACAGGGTTAATTTAGTTAGTTAACGGAATTGTGACTGTCTCGGTAGTTCCAGTAAGTGGAAAGAACATCATAACTACAATGGATTGAGTCTCGGGTCAGTTCCTCTTCGATTATTACCTAAAAAGTGAAAAAAAAATATCTAGTATAGATTACGAAAAAAAAATATATAACTCTCAGTACGACCTACTTAATTGAAAACCTGTTTATGAGAGTGAAGAATGTATATTTGAGGATAATGAAAAAAATGAGATGTTTTAGTCGTTTTTTACAATAGCGTTGATGACTAGGTTACCAACATTAATACTTTGATGGCTAAATTTTACCTTGTGAAATTGGAATTTTTTAGTGATATTTTAATATTTTTATCTTCATCAGATCCAGATAAATATTAAAAATGTAAAAATATATTTTATATTCGGAAACTTCTTAAGGTGTTCGTGAGGTGCGCTGGTTTCTGATATTGTCTTACGTTTCACATTTTAAAGCCTAGAATCATATAAAAAATTGTATTCGAAAGCAAGAATATGTGGGCTCCTATCCGTACTAGTGTGTGGCCACGAGAATGAGACATATTGACACATATACCAAAGGAAAGGCAATGAAATGAAAGTGATAGTGTTCATATGTTGTAATGTATAATTACTTGAAAAATGTAATTTTAATCCTAGAATATGTACAGATTTCTTTGAGGAGGGCCTTTGTTGCTAAGCGAGTTAACGCGCTAACTTAGACTCGTTTCTGCAGCGGCGCTGTCTCCAACCCGACCTATGTGCTGGGGGTTCGACTTTTATTTCAGTGGCGGTCTCACGAAATGTAAATTTGACCCCCCACAACGGTTAGAATAGGTTTGTAACTTATATTAAAAATTAAATTTTTAAAAGTTATATTAGAAGATTAGTAGTTAAGGAGATTAGTAACGTACTAGATTGTACGAGAATAGTCTTGGTGGAGGTCAAGAAAGTTACAATGATAGTATAAAACTATCTATTAGTCTTCATGAGGGCTAAATCCTGATGGTTGCAGAATGAGTTTTCACACTTCAGCCTTCAAAATGGGGCGAAACGTTGGTTAGTTACAGGTAGTTTTCTTTAATTTTTGTACCTTTCTTGTCTGCCATATGAACTGAACCTGTTATGAAATGCCTATTCCTAGTTTTGTCGAGAGTTCAAATGTAGTTTGAGATAAGTAAATGCTTTCAAGATAAGTCGAATTGTTATCATGGAGTATTGGGTACAGAACAGAAAGGCAGTATTCAGTCTAATTATTTTTTAGTGTTACAATCTGCTACGTCGACCGTTACAAGTAATCAATAACTGTTTTAAAATATGAAAGGCCGCATCAAAGGCCGTCAGTGTTGGGTTCTAATTTGTAAAATATTTCATTGTAAATATTTATTTATTGACATTTACAACTGTTTATAACAATACATCCTGTAAATTTGAAGTATGATCATAATGGTATGATACAGGCATGAAGAGAATCTACCCATTCGTAGCATTCTAAAAACATTTTTACATAAGAAGGTATAGAGGTCTTGGTCTTTTTTTGTAAAAAAAAAAAATATTTTTTTAAATTTTATTTATTTATTGATATTTACAACTGTATAAAAAAATACAACCAGTAAATTTGATCATAATGATATGATACATGATGTAGAGAAACTACTCAGCAGTAGAACTCTAAAAACAGTTTACAATATAAGGCCACGAGGCCATCTTCTTTTCAGGCGCCTTGGAGAATTGCCAAAAAACAATTAAAATATTTAACTCTGCATCCCACAAGACCAACGGCTGCAAGGAGGTGATTTGGTCAGAATCACGCTCGGGCGCCAGATTTTTACCCAATCAAGAGTACTCGATTAATGGGGCTGGGTAGGCTCAATATATTAAATCATCGATTGGAGTATATTTATATCCTTAACAATGCATAATAGTACAAATGAGGCGTTTGGTTTCAAAACCGGTTACATCCATTTTTTCCAAAAATTTTTTTATTTTATTTTTTATAAGTTTTTAATGTTAGAAATGATGTGTTAGACGCGTTTGTTTCAAAAACGTCTAGATCCTTCTAAAATCAATACTAAAAGATTCCATTTCTCATCAAAAGCGGTTCCATCCAAACTTCACCAATCGGCCACTTGGAGCAGTCCTATCGACCA
>NW_027109151.1:46547-48794 GCF_000696795.3 Halyomorpha halys
GTACATCCAACATATGTTTTTATGTTGGATGAGATTTAAAAAAAAACAGGTGATGAAAAGACGTCAAAAAATTTTGTTTGAAGTTAATTGTTTGCAAAACGACGAAAAAAATAAAAAAAAAAATTGCTAAATTGATTAATTTTTTAAATTTAATCTTTTTTGATCAGTCCTGAAAAATTTTTGAAAATGGATGTAACCGGTTTTGAAACCAAACGCCTCAAATAAGATACTAACTATTAATATTATCATTGTCAATAATTCTAAGGTTAAGTTCATTATGTGAACGTCGATGTGATAAAATGTAATTATAAATATAGGACGACATCTGTCCCAATTTTCTGTCAATATCCCTTTTATTAAGGGAACAAGAATTCATCGAAACGGACTCACAATAGGGCCGAGTTGAATGAATATAGACATGATTTTAAGGGGAAATAAGTTGAAAGAGAATAAAGGACCGGAAGGCCCCATTAATTGTACGGTTGCACTGAAGAGGATAAGGGTTTTCAATAATATCGAGAGATAGAAGGGCAGATCCGAGTATAGTTGGGATTATATGTGTCATAAAAGGGAGATGATGCCGGGATTACTGGTCTGGAGATAAGCCCTATCGTAATGGCCGCTGCCCTGTGCTCAGTTTAAGGAGCCGACCTCAAGTTTAAGCCCTTTCTCTAAGCATTAAGCTCTTCCTAAGCCGCCGGTCAAGACTCTCAGTGTGTGTGTCCTCCAAATGAAAAAAGTTTCTGGACTCGTTGAGTTTTAATATCGGTATTGTAAAGGGCGGAGAGAGAGAAAAAAATTGTTTAAAAAATAAAATAACCTGAAGCAGGTGTCTGAAGACAGACAATCTTGATCAATTCGAAGGCGTGAGAATGGAGATCATCTGATATAGAGTTCTTACAACTGCAAGAAATATAACCTGGTTGTCAAAATGTAAGTATACCTCATCTTTTGGAAAAAATTTGCAGTGGAGCGGTCCCTCCCCGTACTCTGTAACAACGGCAGCGGCTACAGGGCTTACTTTGTGAGTCCCGCCTTCAGTGGACTCAGTCCACTCTCTTATGCTATATGACAAAGGAAAGGCATTTTTTACATATGTATATATTTTAGATTATTTATTTATATTGTATTAGTTGTTAAAATATAAATAATAGAGAATGAGAGAAAAAAAATTATTAAATTGGATTGTTATACATTACTTAATATAACAAAGATTGAATTTAAAATGTACTACGAGAGTATTAATTAATAAAAAATAAATAATAATAGAAGAAGAAAAAAATATTTTGAAATTAATTCCATTACCGCAATAACATATCAAGAGAATAGATAAATTGAGGTAAATTGGTAAAGAAACATATAATATTAGCATTTTATATTATTTATTTATTCACCTGAATCTTGAAAAATGGAAAATGATGTTGAAACAGAAAAAGATATTAGTGGGCGGAGGTAGCATGGTTGGGTTGTAACGAAAAATTCGTGAATAGCATGAACAATCAAGAAAAAGATTAAATTCATTATATTATATTATTGTAATACGTCTTATTTTATATCTATGAAAACACCTTTTTTTTAAAAAATAATTAAATGGATATATACAATATTTACTTTCTGCTTTGGGAACTCAACCAAGTTGTTCCCTAATGGAAGGTAAAGCATGGATTCGAGAGATCCCAGTGTTTCTCTACCGGCCGGATTAATGTTATTAAAATCCAGAGGAGACTGAGAGATATAAAACTATTTTATTCCAAACCTATTCAATCTTTGAACTCTTTAGTCAATCCATGTTACAAACAGCCCATCTCTTCCCTTATGCCTTTGTATCAATTTCGAACCGTCTTCTTCAATCAAGTTAAGCCATACGATTACAGCTTATGAATTAATAACAAAAAATTACTATACATTACAATAATCAGACAAATTTGGACATATGGAATTGAGCTCTGGGTTTTCGCCAAACCATCAAATTCTTCCCGCATCCAATCGTTACAATCCAAAATCCTACGTAAAATACTTGATGCTTCTTACAGCATACGTCACAAATAAACTCATTCACAAAGACCTTAACATCCCATTAGTTGCAGATTTGACCCAAAACAGATATGCGTCTTTTCATTCTAAACTCCTTAACCATCCTAACTCACTAATTCTTAATCTTTCATCCTTAACAATCCCTGATAATCCTCCGAGGCGTCTGAAAAGAAGATGGCCACGGGACCTTCTAATTTAAATTAATGTTTGAAG
>NW_027109151.1:49524-50351 GCF_000696795.3 Halyomorpha halys
TCATCCTTAACAATCCCTGATAATCCTCCGAGGCGTCTGAAAAGAAGATGGCCACGGGACCTTCTAATTTAAATTAATGTTTGAAGTACCACTTCCTTCCTTCCCAAGATTTTCAAGAGTATATAAAACATACTACATATTTACCTATTGTATTATTTTGTACAGTTGTAAATTACATTAAATAAATAATTTTTAAAAAGTGAATTAATAACATTAATTTAAAATGAAATAAAAATACTTTATTATTCTGGAATTAGGTCCCTTTAGAAAAATTACAGTATTTAATTATTGTATAATTACCCTTGTATAATTACATACAAGGTAATTTTAACTTTACAATAACCTATATTGGCAAAAAAACAGTGTAGTCACACTTAATTACAACTTATATCAAAATTGTAATACTTTGAAATACAGAGGAGAAGAAAATAAATTAATTAAAAAACTAACTGACTAAATAGGTAAAAAACAAAATATCTGTACTATTATAATATAGGATTAAATAGGTGAAGTAAAATATAATTAAATATAAGGGTTTTAAACGAGAGAAGGGTTGGTATATGACGTATGTTATGGGGAATAGAGTTCCAGAGATATGTAGCTCGGGTAAAAAACAATTTATAAAACGCAGCATTTCGGTGAGGTGGAGGGTCAGATAAACGGGCCCTGTTTTATAATAAAGCACAAACTAATACGATTAGTCTTGTCGATTTAACTTAATACAATTACACAGACTTGTACTATAGTAACTTGTACTGTAGTACTTTTTAACACCTGTGATATCACAAATAGTCCTCTCTATCAGAAAAACCGTGCCCGTGTAGGCC
>NW_027109151.1:51049-58632 GCF_000696795.3 Halyomorpha halys
GCAAAATGATTTATAAGACGTTGTCACGTCAAAAAATAAGTATTAGTGCAATTACCACTCGACTTTTAAGTACTATGAACTAATACTATTAGCTTGCATTATGAAACAGCTGGGATTGGACTGAGAATTTGAATTGCAGGTTTTCTAGAATATAGGAGGTCCGCTGAATACTAATTACTTGGAATAGGAAAGAAGCTAGGAAATAATGGCATCGAAAGTATGGATAGAGCCACTTCAGCTCGTTATAATACTGGGTTATGTGCGTATATCTGCTGATCCCGAAAATAAATCGTACTACGCAATTCACAAGACGTTTAAGTTTGATATTGTTGAACAGATCCGTTACTTAGGACTAAATTTAGACAAACGACTGACATGAAATCCTCATACAAGACTGAAAAGACAGGAAACTGCTCGTCGATTCGGACTATTACAGCACTTACTGAAAAAATGGTCTAAACTTCCAATCCAATACAAAAGATTGATCTACATGACTGTTATAACGCCTATCTGAACATACGGAGTTAAGCTATGGGGCTCCACTAAACCATAAAATTCCTCCCGAATCCAATCGTTACAGTCCAAAGTCCTTCTTAAAATCCTTAATGCTCCTTACTTTGTCACAAATCATCCATCAGAACCTCAAAGCCCCCCCTATGTTGCCGATTTGGCCAGAACCAGATACCAATCTTTACATAATAAATTTCCCAACCACCATAACCAACTAGTTTCTAACCTGGCTTCTCCTTCACTACCTAATAATCCTCCTAGGCGTCTGAAAAGAAGATGGCCTCGAGATCTTCTCCTTTAAAAATGTTTTTGGAGTTCTATCAATGGGTAGATTCTCCACATGTTTTTATCATGTCATAATGTCACTTACAGCAAATTTACTTGATGTGTATATATTTATACAGTTGTAAATATCAATAAATAAATTATTAAAAAAAAAAACGTTTGATATTACCTGAGAGTCCACCATATACCAGGCATAATTTGTGTCTTTAGCTAATAATTAAAATCAATGTACTATACGTATTGATAATCAGATTTTTATTAATGAAGCAGCTTTATTAATGAAGATTACTGATAGTAGAAAAGCCTGAAATGTTGGAACGGTTCGATATAACCCCCGGAGTGAGTACAGTAATTCGTTCCAGAGAACAAGTGCAGGGCCCATTGTAGGACTTTGTGGAACAGTTGTTACACCTTGTAATTAGGCAGTTGGCCCCGACTCTGAACCGTTCTGCACCCCCCCCCCACAACCCAACGCCTCCCAACCCCCCTCCTCCCACTGACTGTGAATTGCGAGTGTTATAAGTGCGCATTGCGCCCCAACTCCAGATTTAAATCTTATCCAAATTACATCGGAGTGGTCTTAAAGTCTTTTATCTTTGTCGCTTTATCCTTGTTGTGTTCTCTTGCTAAAGTGGTTAAGACTTCACGCATTTCGATGCCTAATAATGGAATTTCAACAAACTTTAGTGCCGAAACTCTGACTCTAGTATTTTCCTTCTTCCTCTTTCTCAGCAGAATGAAGATGGGCTATACGACTTTACGTTGTCAGCATTAGTTTTAATTACTACTTCTTTTACTTAACGATTTATTTTTTACTGATAAAAAGTAACAATTTAAACAAGGAAACAAATAATTACTAATAGTGTTTTAATAAAACAAAGTATGAACTTTTTAACATTCTAGTCAATAACTATAACCAGTCTACGCTTTACTAAGTCGAGCATAATCGGTATATGAAAAGATCAGATAAAATAGAGAAATGCTTTATTCTGCCATGCAGCCCAAATACATTTGGTTGCTACAATACACAGCATACCAATCTATCCCTGATCGGACATATCAATATAAAACCAATATCAAATATCAAACCAAACCAAAGCAACAATAATCACGGCAGTAGATCAGGTTAAAAATAAGTAAATAAAAAATTAAAAAAAAAAACTAATATATAAATATAAAAAAAACAAAAATTTATTTAAAAGATATTAGGTAAATAGAACAAAGTCATGAACATAAATCCTCAAAAATACCGATCAATCTTACTCCAATATCTATTAACATGTACTGATTGAAACGAGAAATAAAATAAAAACATCATAGAAAGATTTATTTTTTTAAAAATTTTACTAAGTTATTTATTTACTCTAACATACAGACTAACTAATAAGTAAAACAGCAAACATAATGTAAGTAAAAGATGAAAAATCTTAGAATATAAAGAAAAAAAATTCTTTTAATTAATTTCTTCGTTTTTATTGTTTAATTAAAATAAATGTTATCCAATTTTAGTCCCAAAACAATTTATATTTCTTTATATTATGGACTGAAATTAATGACCTGAGCGAATAGCCATAAATTATTTATGGATTATAAATTAATTATAAATCTTAATGATCCTGATGAATTGAGTTCCAATTAAAAATTTTATAATTTATTTGAGTAAAACTAATCAAAAAAAATTAAATAATTAAGGAAACAATACATTAACTTACTTTATATTTGCCGATGTTGTTTACTGTACAGGACAGGACTGCTTCTCTGCCGACAGGTGTTGTAAGATTCCCAATTGGGAGGGTGAACTCGGGTGTACCTTCTCCTACAAAAAAAATAAATAAATAAAAATATATTAATAGTAATAATTGCTATTAATATTAATAACCTTTTAAATATAATATTTTAAATGAATAAAAAACATCTTTCTGAATTTAAGATACTTGAATAAATATATGATTTCTGATTTTAGTTTTAGCTAATTTTACAATGTTTCACAATTTAAGTATTTTTTTAAAGACTGCTTTACTGGATATTAGATAATGTTCTCTAGTTAAGATGAGTGGCTACTAATATATTGGAGATATTTATATGTAGGAAAAATACAAAAAAAAAATTATATGATCTTCTTCAGAGATTGTAACGTCGTACTACATCAACCAAGGATCGTTATAAATGAATTTAAAACATACGTTTCTAACCTTGCATCCTCTTCCATTCCTGACAATTCTCCGAGGCGCCTGAAAAGAAGATGGCCACGAGACCTGCTAATGTAAAATGTCATTAGAGTGCTACAAATGGGTAGTTTCTCTACACGTCTGCAACGCTCCATTTTAACTAAGATCTAATTTACTGAATGTATTATAATATACAATTGTCAATTTCAATAAAGATTATATGATAAGTACAAATGAGTAAATGAACTGAATAAGTGAAATGTAAAGCACTCTTATATTCTGATGTTAAATTGTTAAGATGGAACAATTTTTTTTTCATTAAGTTTAAAGGCTAAAACTTGTGGAAGCATTTAATTCCTCGTACCAGAACCCAGAAGGAATTGATATAAGGATATAAGGATCAAATATAAATTAATATTTATACGTGTCCAATGTGACTCCTTATTATTTTACAAAAACATTATTTAAACGACAATTCATATTTAGCAAGACGAATGACTTCAATATCACAAGAAATTTATGATGTATTAAGTATAATATTTATAATAGTATCAAGAACTAATACAATTTATAAATTTCACAAGGAATCGACTTTCAAAAACTTAAATATTGAACATCAGAATTGCTTTCACGTGCCCAGTTAGTATAAAAGTACCCAGACTAACATCACTATTCTTTTCCCATGAAGTACTTGACAAGTACTCTAAAGCCTACCCAGAGAGGTTACGGCCGTTGAGGAAAGGTAAGTGTTCCACTCCGACGAGACAGCCCTTATCCATTCTTGGAGTAAGGGCTAAGTAAATAGAGTAGAGGAGATAATAGAGGCACTGGCTGGTCGAAAATAAATTGGGAGGCGTGTCGCGAATCCTCCTCCGAGGATGAAAGGCAAAGAATAATAATCGCATTAGCTGGGCGCCCCCCACCGGCAAATATTTACACTGCGGTTAATTCCTCAGATAGCTTCGGGCCCTCTTCTTCCATCTTCCCTTTTTTTCCCTTATTCTGCCAATTTCCGATCCTCTCCCTTCATCCTTGCTAATAGCGGCTGGAATATCCTAGGATACCCCGATCGTTTACTATAACAACCGACTTGGGCTACTACAAAAAAAAAAATTTATTAATGCCATGGCTCCAGCAAAGTAATACTTATATTAGGGGCGAACCTTCATTGAATTCCACAGGTTAATATTCAGAAAAGCAAACACAACAGAATTGTTAAGGTAATTAAAATAACAATATGATTTACACATTAAAATAAAAAATAATCACTAAATTTTATATGAATATAAATTGCTGGTTCAAGACCTCAATTTTTTGAGGAAATTCAATGCATTTTGGAATAAATAAAACAAAACCATTTTAAAAATTAACTTTATTGTGTTAATATGGATAAGATAGCACATTTAAACCATGTTTACAGATATATAAATTAAATTATAACAATATAAGAAATAGAATATAAATGATAAAAATAAAGTAAAATAAAAAATAATTCATCCCAATTTCCAATCTTTACATTCACCCAAAACTCCGAACCGAGCTTGTCCCCCACTTGTCTATTCTTCAAAAGACATCCGAAGATCTCGGCGCTTCTCTCTTAACCGAGCTAGCTGCAGACGCTCAGGACATGAGTGGAAATTCTAACCATGACCAGAGCTCTCTGAGCCACTGCCTTTTCAACCTTCGGGAAGGATCAAAAGGTTGTATAATGCAACAAGAGCATTATAGAACAAAATTAAAACAGCTTTTCAAACAAACCTTTAATACATAAAATAATACAATTTTAAAGAAGCATTATAAAAAAATAAAACTATCCTTCAACGGATAAGATGGAATTTACAGATACAATTGTTTAGAGTAGATAAGAACGGATCATTAACTTATTTTTTAAATTAAAAACTAAGCCAAGTCCTTAACATTGTGATATGAGACATTTGATTCTTTTGAAAGAACCGATTCCCATTGATTCACTCCTGGTGAATCGATTCTTTAATATGATTCTTCGCTCAATTTTATATATATACCCTATTATGTGAATAAAATTGAATGTTGTAGTGAAAAAAATAACAAAATTTACCATAGAAATTAGAATCAAAAATACATTTGAGAAATTGTATATAAAAAGCCAATAATATCTAGTTTTGGAGGGCTATAGTAACAAAACAATAATCAAAAGTTAAATTTTTATTGAAAATGTTGATTTGATTGAACGCCTATTTTCAAGAAGAGAAATAATGTGAATGAATTAGTTTTGAAGTAGAATTTATATTTTTAAAAAATCATTAGTTTTCAAAAGTAGATATATTAACTTTTGGTAGAAAAATCTTAATAATTAAATGTAAAACATTATACTCGATTTACAGGATAGTCTATTTCAACCCTCACGGAGGTCCTCCAACTTGTCCAAAAGTAAGATACAAACTCCTAAATTTATTTATCTCTTTTTAATTCATTTATTTATTTTTAACTTATTTATAAGATTGTAACCTATTTATTAGTTGTCAACATTATTAACTATTGTTATTTAATTTTAATTCGTTTTTACATTTACATTTATTTAGAATGCTTTATTATTATTACTTTATGGATTTTCTTACTGAAAGTATAATTTTCTTACTAATTTTGAAAGTCTATAAATTTAAAATAGAAGCTATGTAGTAAACTCAATATTTGTGACACTCCATGGGGGGAGGAGGTATTTAAAGAGAGTATATAGTAGAGAGTAGTGTTAATAACTAAAAAAAAAAAAAAATACAAAGGATTGCTTATTATCAATAAAGAACATTTCTTCAGGTTTTAATTAAAAATTTAAAAACTTATTAGCTAGTAGCAGTCACTTTTTAATTAACAAAGACAAAATCATTCTTAATCCAGATAGGAAACTCAATAATTTTATAATTCTCCGGACGCATTATTTTATATTAATCAACGTAAAAATAGAATATTCAAAAATAATATTAGTTTTACTATTTAGTAGAAATTTGTTTAAAAAAAAGAACATTAATTATAACTTGGCATTACATATCTTAGTATGCTCAACTGGTAGTTATGTCCTGTTTTAAGACTATTAAGAAGTAATAAAATATTACGAAATTGAATCATATATATTTAACTACACAATAAATTTATTAACCTAACCAAATTTATTAGATTCAATAAAAATTTGTACGTGTCTTGACGGTTCTAGGAGTTTTTGATTATAAAAAAAAAAAGAAAATCGTGTTCGAAAGGAAAAATGGTTGTCAAAAGTTTCAACTGTATTCCTTTTATCCACATTACATATTGGGTTGAAATATATGAAATGTCAGTTCCTTATTTAAAAATGAAGTAAAACAAACACGAATGAAAGTAAAAAACTTCAACAGTATTATTTCTATACTAAGTATTATCTTTATTACGTTTCTCCCATCGTTCAACGTGTTTTGTTTTTTTCCGTGTTCTATAAACGTTTTTGTTTTTAATCATTAATGAAAGTTAAAACTGCAAAAGGTCAAGGATTTCTAAAAAAAAATGGAATAATAAATTGCACAACTCCTTGAATCATATAACACAGCATTCATTCAACAAAATTACTTCAACAGCAGTTCCAAAAAAAAAGTTTCGTTCCTAGTGCGTACTTTACCTTTATAAAATATGTTATACCCGTCACATAATTATTTAAGATTTTTACTCCACTTTAGAATGCTGGTTGGATTGTTTAAGAGTGAGATGAATTTGAAAATTATTTATTTTATTTTTTATTGTTTATTTATTGATATTTACAACTGTATATAAATATATACAATAAGTTAATTTGCTGTAGTTGACATAGTGACATAATATAAACATCATGTGAGGAGAAGATCTCGAGGTCATCTTCTTTTCAGACGCCTAGGAGGATTATTAGGTAATGAAGTAGAAGCCAGGTTAGAAACAAGTGGATTTGGGCGTTTGGGAAGTTTATCATGGATGGATTGGTATCTAGTTCTGGCCAAATCGACAACATATGGAACATTGAGGTCTTGATAGATGACTTAATTTGTGACAAAGTAAGGAGCATTAAGGATTTTGGGCTGTAAAGATTGGATTCGGGAGGAATTTTATGGTTTAGTGGAGCCCTAAACCTTAACTCCGTATGTCCAGATAGGCCTTATAAAAGTCATGTAGATCAGTCTTTTGTAATGGAATAGCAGTTTAGACTGTTTGTGTAATAAATGTATTTGAAAATTAATTGTAAATAATTGTTCTGAATTGAAAGAGAATAAAAAATTCTATTTAATAATTTAAATGTTTGCGAGAGATGGCCAATAGCCAATAGAACGTTTTATGGTTAGAATGGGTTGATGAATTTCGATTGAACTTGTATCAGTTGATGAGTTGAAGTGATATTATGAAGACAATGGCTGAAATAAGACAAGAAAACTAGATGTAAATTTACTAGTGTGTGTATTATTAATGTTATTGGATTGTTAACAATTAATGTTAGTATTATAATGTGTTGTGCGGCGAGAGGGATGCGCTGGGATCTTTTGGGCTCTGGTCTACCCCTAACACTTGGGGGATAGAGTAGACACAGGGATCCTCAGGTCGATTATGTAAATATTGTAAATAAGAGTGTAAATGTAACTAAAGATTATATAT
>NW_027109151.1:59104-59873 GCF_000696795.3 Halyomorpha halys
AAAATATTATCATATAAAATAATATAAAAAAATGTTAAAAACAAATGAAAACAGATTAAAAAAAATATTTATACCCACCATTTGATTTTCAAAATTAATTGTTTTGGGAAAATATTTTAAAAATTCTTTGAAACCTGACTATTATAAACCTATTATTGCGATTATACCTTAATCACATAGATATAATAAATTGCTTTATTGTAAGGAAAAGATAAAATAGATATAATAGCTCTTGAGTGGAAAACGAAATCTGGAATTTCGGGCGTGAACCGAATTGGAATCCGAACCAGGATTTACTTTTTTATTGTTGGCAATGTGTTGGAAAGTTTGCCATCTAAGGCAATAAATTCCGGGCGGTTGTAGGAAGACATAAAAGGGGCGAAACCCATAGAATAAGTTGCTTGCCACTTGTTCGAGTTGTAAGAGAAGTTTTATAACGGAGAGCTGTCGATTCGCGGTTGAAGGAGCATTAACCGAACGGGACGTCGATAACTGTTGGAATATTGGCCCAATACCCTCATCCCATTTATTGTTCAATTTATGTCCAATAAGCGATTGATCTCCTTTGGATTAGCTCCTCATACAGCCTCCTTTATCATTCTACGTCTTCATTATATATTTATTACTTTTTAAGTAAACTTAAGAATATATTTACCACATTCACTCTTCAAAATTAAGTTTTTCATAAAATTATTTTTAACTTTATTTTAAGTATCAAGTGTCATGGCTGCTACTGAGGTTCTACCTACTTATCTCTCTCCGTTTATTC
>NW_027109151.1:64683-66857 GCF_000696795.3 Halyomorpha halys
AGTTTCTCTACATCCTGTATCATATCATATGTCATTATGATCAAATTTACTGGTTGTATTTTTTTATACAGTTGTAAATATCAACAAATAAATAAAATAAAAAAAAAAAAAACAACTTTATTTTAAAATAAAACAGTCCGCACAGCTTCACTCCTATATTTATTATTTCTTTTACTTTATAGGAGAGAATTAATACAATTTACCACAAATTAAGGGCATTAGGCAATAATGTTCAAATATTCATTCATACAATATATATAGAAATAGAATAGATAAAAAAACAAACAATAGTACTCACAGAATCGAAAGAAGAAAAAAAATTAAATATAATAATAATAATAATAATAAAGAGGTATATAAATACAATCATTATTACGGATCTATATAAAAACATATTAAAATAAAACTAATAAAGTAATTAATATAATAGACAAAGAAAATTAAATTTAGGTAACAATTAAATAAATTCATTATATGTAAAAATACAATTGGAGTTCTGGCAATGGTCAGATTCTCCACTCAAGATGAGTGTTTGCGGTTTTAGCGCACTTGCTCAGCCTCCACTGGCTCACTACCAGTGACGCGGTGAGAGGGATGCGCTGGGATCTTTGGAGCTCTGCTCTACCACACATGAGGTCAGGGATCCTCAGTTCGATTGTGTAAATATTGTATTTAAGAGTGCGAATGTGACTAGAGATTATTTTTTTTTCATACACATAGTTTGATTATATTCATTTTGTTTATCCTTCTGTTTGTATATATTTTAAGAGAGTTTTTTTTTTTATTCATTTATTTATTTTTATTTTATTTTAGTATGAATGTGATCATTCATCAATATTACCTATTGCCCACAACTGTGTGGCAGATTGTAATATCTATCAATAAATAAAAAGTATTAAAAAAAAAAAATGTAACAACGGTTCAAAAAAAGAAAGTATGAAGAAAAGAATAACCAAACTAGAGAAACTAACCTTGGCAACTAGTAAAGTATAAAACAAGAAAAACCTACGAAAATATGACACTACAACACAGTCGTTATACTAATAATACTATAGATGACGGAAACAACACATGCCTCCACAGTCTGGAGAACTAAAACTACTGAGAAAAAAACGAAGAATCCTAAGAAGACTCTACGGCCCCAAAAAGACACAAGAAGGATATAGGCTAAGACCCAACGAATAAATCTACAAAGACACAAAGAACCTAAAAACATAAATGAGGATCAGGAGACTGAAATTCCACATTGTAAGAATGGCCCCGGAAAGACTGAACTAGGAAATATTTTTAAAAATCCGAGGATACAAAAGCTCAGGAGGATACATCAGGCAGATGAAGGAAGAAACGGAAAGACTAAGAATAATGGACCAGGACTGTCCGGACGGAGAAAGATATAGGAAAAGACTGAAGGAAATTATGGTTTTTATGAGAAAGAGGGTCGCATCGACAGAAAAATGAAAACAAATCCATGCAGAGATAATGAGAAAAAATGTAAGGAAAGGAAAAACAAGAGAGAAGCCAAACTCAATGATATTCTCGTGGACTTATAGGTCGTTCCATGGGGAGAAAAAATAAATAAATAAAAATTACCACCTATACAATATATTTATATTCATTCTGAGGAACTCCGAGACATGACTTCCAACTCCCGTGGTGAAGTAAAAGCAGGGCTTTAAGAGATCCTAACGCTTCTCTCTCAACCATATCACTGGTTTCGAGGGCCTGTGTAGAAGCTAGCTAATGCCAGAACTCCAACAGAGTAAAATATCGAAATAAAATAATACATTTTTCTTTATCTTATATTTTAACAAACCAAAAATTAAAAACATTTTGCATTTTTTTAGTAATGAAATTCAAAAGTAATTACGTATTCACAGGTAGAATTTCTAATTTCTTCTTTACATTTTAATAACCTTAATATGAAATGATTTTTATTTATATATATTATATAAATAAAAAGGTAGCGGCGTTGCTTAGTGACATGGCACTGTGCAAGTAACTCCAAGGACACTGGTTCGAATGCGGCTGTACAGATAATTATTTATCTGTGAGTCAACCCTATAGGTTCGGGAGCCCTCTAGGTGGTCCAGATCCTAGCACAACCGTTGATCTAGTAACTTCCATATAAGTACTGAACCCCTGGCGCATCACAGGTTGCAGCGTTACTGATTTTT
>NW_027109151.1:67069-74992 GCF_000696795.3 Halyomorpha halys
TATATTTCTAATTATAAATTTAAAAAAAAAAAACAGGAACTAAAAATAACTAATAATTCTATTTTTCGTAAAGTAAAAATGAAAATTCCAACAAAATTTTTATATTTCCATTTTTTCCAACATTAAAATATATATTTTTTTTGTATGTTTTAATAAAAATCACATTTTAAATATACACTCCACTAACGCCTGTTAAAAAAATTCGATACATAGGACTCAATCTTGACAAGAGACTTAATTGGAATCCACATACAAGACTGAAACGACAAGAAACTGCTCGTAGATTTATATTGCGACAATACCTACTTGACAAACGCTCTAAACTTTCCATTCACTACAATTATTATACACTATGATAATATGGAATTGAGCTCTGGGGCTCTACAAAAACTTCAAATTCCTCCCGCATCCAATCCTTACAATCCAAAATCCCATTCGTTTCAGATTTGGCCCAAAACAGATATGCGTCTTTTCATTCCAAACTACTTACCCATCCTAACCCATTAGTTTTTAATCTCTCATCTTTAACAACCCCTGATAATCTTCCTAGGCGTCTGAAAATAAAATGGCCACGGGACCTTCTAATTTTAATTGATGGTTTAAGTACCTCCAATGGGTGGTTCCTTCCCAAGATTTTCAAGTGTAAATGAAACATTCCACATATTTACTTATTTTATTTATTATTTTGAACAGATGTAAATTACATTAAATAAATAAACAAAAAATATACACTTATTAAATAAATAAACTTATTATGTAGCAGTTTATAGAGAACATGTTGTACATTCTGCAGCATAACATATTTCTGCAGAAATTCTGTTAAAACATGTCATTCCTCATAAAATATATCTTACACCACTATTCCTTTCACCATATCAAGCGGTGGCTGACAAGGAATAAAAATTAAATATATTCAACGTATAAATAAAATGTGAGAGAAACTGTAATAATACACAATTTTTATTAAGTCAAAAGAAGTTTAATGTAAAAACTTTTGTCAAGCTAACAACTTAACAACTTTACCATCTGCCACGAGGTACTGGATAATTACGATGTAGGATCAGGTACTAAATTATGAGAATAGAAAAAAAAAATGCGATGAAGTTTTAGTGTCTCGTTATCATTGTACATGATGGTGATGATTTATTGTTTTAGCCGTATTAGAATCACGCGAACTGTGCGTGCTGACAGCAGTAATCAACACCAACTTACTCCGAACTTCGGCCAACCCTTATAATTGGACTCGTTCCCTTCATACAACGATCATTCAAATAATATACCCTCCGGTGTATTTCCAGTCTAATTTACTGTTGATATTTAAAATATATTGTAGTGATATTTTATGTCTATATTCAAAATTTTTTTCCACCACCAGATGCATGGAAACTTATGAGTAACAGAATCATCCTAAGGATGGCATGCATACATTGCATATTTTACTTGTTATTTTTAATATATTTTCCTTTCATTTTTACATCACTATATATCCATCTCCTAGAATATCAAACTTCCTGGAACTTGTAATGTAACTTAATGTAGCCATTCAAAATCTTCATAATTATTATTCTTAGGGGACCAGGTGTCCGGAATAAAGATTGATTTTTCATTTCAATTTCGTCAATTTTTTTATATTCATTTGTTACTTATTTATTTATTATGTATATTTATATATCTTCCAGTAATATTATCAATTGTTTTTATCAATTATATGAAATATATATTATGAATTTATATTATATTTATTTAAAATGAATATTAATTGTATTTTGTATTTTAGGTGTGTTTTGTTTACGTTAAAAATGGAATAAGGATAAAAAAAAAGAGAGAAAGGTCACACTGGGTTGTAAAAGAAAATATGAAAAAAAATTATAGAAAAGTTAGAAAGAGAAAAAAAAGAAGGATTAACAAGGAAAAAATATAATAAAGTATAGAAAGAAGAAAAAAAATATGAAAAATAATAAAAAGATAAAAGAACCAAAGCGATAAATCAAAACAAAAAAAGTCATTTTCTACTATGATATATATTTTACTTGTTGTGCCTATATGTTGTAGGATTAAAAATAAATTGAACCCACAGGAGTTTTCTCACGGCTACAGTGTAACAAAAAATAATTTTCTGCCCAACCAGATTCGAACTCGCGTCCTTGGAGTAAGTAGCCACGCGCTTTACCCCGTGGCTACCGCGTTACCTCTCTCCTCTAATAGAATATGAAAATTATTTAAATCTAACAGCAGGATATTATATATTATAGAGTATTTTTTCTTAATAACTAAATTTATGAACAAAATATACTTTTGCTAAAATATAGAGCTAAAGTAATAAAACATGTAAACAGGTTAAATGGAGTGGGTTGAGGAGTTAGGTGCAATTGTGTGTAGTGGGTTCGGACAAGTTGGAGTTGGAGGAATGTTGAGATCGTGTGTGCTGTGAGAGCTTTGATGGCCGGCCCCAACAGGCAGCTGGGCTAAGTTGCTTGTGCAGTCAGCCGTCCGGACTTAACCTGCTTAGCCAATTAACTTGGTCTGGCCAGGGGCTTCTGATGCCTGCTTAGCAGCTCTGTATTCCTTCTCTCACCCACTCAGGTATCCTGTCTTCACCTACTATAATCAACAAACCATAACGGAAAGGCCTTCCTGATTTTCTTTTGGATAAGAATAAGTGTAATAAAAAATAACGAAATTTAAAAGTTATTTTATTCTATAGTTAAGTTTCAAGGTTAAGTGCCCTAACTGAATATATGAATAAAGAATCTCAAAAAAAAAAATCATTAGTCATTACTGAAAAAAGTTTTCATTGTTACTAATATTTTATGTTATAATAAAAAGAAATATTATGTGCTCCAACCATTTTTTTGTGGTTAAAGCCAGATACTGTATAATATTTTGATTAACAGGAAGTTAGTAAATCTAGTAGATGTGCAAAATTTTAACTTTGGTATTATGCTTACATATTTTTTTTTCTTTCTAATAATTAAACTTTAAAATATGTACTGTTATAATATATGTATATATTATTAGAAATAAAAAAAATATGTGAGTTTAATACTACATGATTCCGACCAATTCTTCTTACACAACCGTTGGTCTAGCAACTTGTTTCTTAAAGGCGTAAATTCCTCTGTTCATCAACGCCTATGGCATGATAAAAGTAAAAAAAAGATCCAAATAAAATGATCTTAAAAAAAAAAAATAATAAAAAAAATCAATAAAAAATCAAAAAAAAAATCGAAAGGAGTTATAATTTATAAAGAAGGCGACATGCTTTTAAACATTCAAACACTAAAGTAATTTTAGCTTCCTAAAATATAATAAAGGTCTAGTAATAAAATAAAGGCCATTATATCTATTATATTATAATAATATAATAAAATAAAGGTCTAGTAATAGTTCTTCCTTACTACACACTGTAGTACCACTGAACCTTCATGGATCGTAGCAGTACAAATTCTATTATTTTTCTTTATATATGTATTCTAAGCCATTGGAGATTGATTTGTATCTAATGGTAAATTGCCGGTATACGTTTCTAGATTAATCAAGGTCTCACCCACAATAATAGTACTATAAATTAGATTGGTTTATATATGTAATTATGTTTCAAGGACAATCAATTAATACTATCAGAGGGGATACAAGATCGGCTAGTCGATTATGTCATTATCAGTTGCATGATGATAGAACAACGCAAGTCACAGTCTCAAAATTAATCACTACCAATACATACTAAGGATTTCCATCACTTATTCATATCTAAAATTATTAAAAAAGTAGTTATAGTAGCTGAAAAAAATGTTTTTTAAACTTCGCAATATTTACAAGTTTTGGAGTCCCTTTAATTCAGAAGCTCCTAACCGAATGACCCCGGATCTCCGTAAGAGAACTGTGTTTGGCTGTGGGATGGTCCATGCTGCGTAGCCCCAGAGCTGGATTGCCAAGATTAATTTTTCATTCGTCATTCATTAATTTTTCATAATCGAACACGCCTTTTGAACCAAGTACTCTGGAGCCCTCGTCCCAACCTGCTAGGTCCTTTTGCATTTCTGTTTGTTTCATATTTCCATGTGTATCAGTGTTAGTACATAAAGGAACCTAATTCTCAAAACATTTTCCAAAGAGGCCAAGATCGAGAGTGGAGATACATACTTTAGTTTCTACTTTAGGGGCCATCAAACAAAAAAAAAAAAAAAAGTTCTGTTATATAAGGATATCTAGTTCTCCTAAAGTATAAATGAAGCTGAGAAAATTACTTCAGAGATTTGAGTAAAATAAAAGTTAAAGTAATCTAAAAAAAACAAACACGAACTCCCGTTTTTGTTTTCACTTTTAAGGACTGTATGTCACTAATTAAAGTAGGAATGTAATATTATTAAAAAGTAAAATATATAATTTGTGTAAAACTTCTTATTTAAAAAAAAAAAAAAAAAGGTTACATATTCTTAATTCAACTTTTTTAGTATAATAAACAAATATAAAATAAGATTTTTTTAACATTCTGTTTGTTTCCGTATTTTTCCAAATTTATCCTACTGAAGAATAACTAAAGGTAATTTAAACGTTTGCTATAATTAAATGATTTTATTGACAATAAAAGAAAAAAAAAAGAGATGAAGTACTGTCATGTGATAGCTTATTATATAATCCGCATTAAAAAAATAAATCTTTACCACTACAACCCACGGAGGGCCAGAGGTGTAGTACTAGATAAGGAAATGCTGCTACTAGACTAACGGTTGTATACGGAGATGATATGGCCAGAAGATTTTTACCCAATTAAGGGTGCCCACTTTATGTGGCTGGGTGAGCCCAAGAGGGCTCCAGAACACACACTCACGACTACAGTGAAATATAAAATAGTTATCTGCCACAGCCGGATTCGAACACTTACCTCGAAGTGCCTTACCATTGAGCAACACACTCCCTGTAATCCGCATTAGATCTTCTAATTTATAGAGATAAAAAGGGGTAAGTGAGACTAAAATTATTGTCCTGCAAATGATGGACAAAAATCAATTGTTTCATTTTTTGGATACAATTCACTCAGGCCACAATAAAGATTTAAATGAAAAATTGAAAAACTTGTCATTTTTGTTCAGTTTTCATTAAATTATTACATTTCTATTCAATATAAATTAATTTGGTCACTAACTGCTTATGATATTATAATATAGGGTAAAACTAGATTAAAGTTTATTTATATTTTATACCGTTTATTTTATTTATTTTTTTATACCAACTCCATAATAATAATAAAATTGTTTTTCTTAATACAAAAAAATGTTTATTTTATTCTTTATACAGGTATACCTGTGTAAATTCGAATGAAATATCTTCAAGATTTACAAAGATAAAAACTCTTTCAGGGATCTTTACAAAGAAGGTGGCCCTTACCACTGGAGAACAAAAGAGACAGTTTGAGTTTAATCTGTGTGTTGCGAGGTCAAGGGACAAAGGGCTAAGAATGTGTCCAGCTGACGGCTCCAGTGGCTGGAGGAATGTCCTATTGCAGACCTTCTACACCCTCAATATCATTCCAACAATCTAAAATGTTAACATTTTTTCTTTATCTGTTTTTTTATTCCACCGACTGTTGAAATATTTCTTTTTCCGATATAGACTTCGACTAAACTTTGATACAGTTGGGCACTGAAATTTTTCATTTCTCTCTTTTTCATAATTTTTTTTTTGTACAAAGTCAACCTCATGCGGTATTGAAAAATGGGGGTACAAATGGAATTTTTAGCATACTAAATAAATAAAAATATAAGATTTTTTTTTTATCAAAAGTAAATGTATCCTCTTTTGGAAAGTTGAAAAACTGTATTCAATACACAACTCTTTAATTTTCAATTTATTCGATGAAAATTTTTTACTGAGCCATGATTTGTTTTCTATATTTTATTGGGCAAATTGATACGAAAATGTATGGGTGACAATTTTTGATAAATCTATGCACCTAACTTGATAATTATAATAATGTGGGCTCTGCAACATGAGCTTTATACTTTGTTTATTGCTGTATTGAATTTCACTACAATATAATAATTTATTTTGCTTGACAATATTGCCATTTTATGAATGAATACAATAGATGATATTAATGACTTGGCTTGAATAAGTTTTGCCAATGAATCTAGGCAGGAAGAAAATTTATTCATTGTTATTAGATCCGCCATTTTCACTTTTACTGGTTTGGGTGCCTCTAGTAGTTATAGTATAGACTAGCAGGTAGAAGTGTTGCTACACTACTGCCCTAATTGTGTCTCTGATTAAGGCTATATTATTATTATTCAATAAAAAATTATTATAATTTTTATATATTATTTTTTTGTATGTGTACATACTTACATGGACACCTTTCATTGGAGATTTTTTCGGTTGGTAGGATTTTTAAAATTAAAAACAATAATTGCAAATTAAGGAAATAAAGCAGTTTCTCAGAATTGGCAGTATCGACTAACCATTCCATAATGCAGACATACCGCAGTTGTCCATTTAAACTGGGTCACAGTTTTATCAATGAAACATACTCTATTCGATTCAATAAAGCAAATGATAGAACGTCGTTAATAAAATGGAAGTTTAACTGAATAATTAGTGGATAAATTGCACATTAGAGATTTTAAACATTCAATTAAAATAAATTCAGTGTATTGCATAAGAGAAAATCAAATAGTGTAAACTTGACTTTTATGTCACTTAGTGTTGATAAAAATAAATTTAAATTAAATTTCTACCTCAAAAATCTTACTATTGTTTAATAAATACTTAAATTTATTTATATATAATTATTGAAGATCTATAAACAGTCCTGCATTGAGACAGACAACTGAAAACTGATTAGTACTAGATGTCAGCAACAACGTTTCTACCTCAACAAGAGTTGATTCGACAAACCTGACACACAGACTAAATTCAGATTGGTAATTTAAGTTCGAACTCATCTGACAGGCATTAGGAATAGTAAACTATCGATTATAGGCAATGGAGTTAGTATAGCTTAATGACTTTTATATAGAACATAATATAAAATAATTATTTTTTAAATGACGTTATTGATGGGCGATTATAATAATAATATTCTTTATCTATTCTGGGACGAGTGGAAATGAGCTTTAGTTCCTTAAGAGTAGAACGCAAACATTTAAAAAATACAAATCATGAAACAATAAAATATTTATAATAATAATAAATTAAAAAATAAAAATAAAATGAAACAAAAACCTAACAAAAAAATAAAAGTAAATAACTTTTATATAAGTACAACGTGTACATGCATCAGACTATGTTTTGTATTAAATCCAAAAAAAAAAATTATAAATAAAAAGGAAATAAAACTGTCTATCATATCATATCTTATAAGCTAACTAAATTCTAATAAAATATAAATTAAAAAAAAAACGGGAAATGAACGATAGATAATTAACAAAAATAAATAATCAAGGTTAATATACATATTTCATGTAAGTTCATGTAAAGTACCAGTACATTATAAAATGTTTGTCCACACATATAAATATCGAATAAAAGATACTAAAAACACCATATCCAATGGTTTTAAACTTCTATAAAAATTTTTCTAAGGTAATTTTGTTTATCTTTCTCAAAAAAAAGTTCTAATTTGAAATTAAAGTGGATTTTTCGAACTCTCAATTACAGTTGCCAAACATAAAAATCTTGATTTATGTAAGCCTTAGTCAAGTCTAGCAATGGCATTTAAAAATCTTCTATTTCAATTCAGAACGGATGAAATCTTAATTCGTTTACCTTTCCTTCAAGAGGACCTATAATAAATGCCAGAGTTCCCTTCACTTTCCGAACTTCTTGAAATCCCTTTAGAAAAGATTCGTTCACTAAAAATAGCTTTTTTTGTATCAAATGTCTTTTTTTTTTTATTAGAAACTAAGAAATGCTAGGGTAGGGGAA
>NW_027109151.1:75237-95175 GCF_000696795.3 Halyomorpha halys
AAATACAAATATATATATATTTTTTTCTATTTAACAATTTCATTCCATTTGACAATTTTATTTCATTTAATTCACAATTTTAATTTCATTCAATTTATTTTCATTTTAATTTTTTTATTTTATTTAATCCACCTGTTTCTCTCTTTCATACCTCCCTCTCCAGTGATCCACTTTCTACGTTCGATCCATCAAACAAATTAAACGAATTTATTTTTTTTATATTTACAACGAATATAAAGAAATTGTCACCGCAGTAGATCAGTTTACAAAAAAAAAAATCAAATATATTTAAAAAAAACTAATATATAGCTTTAGAAAAAAACAAGGCAAAAAGTTAGTTAAAAGAAATAATTTAATGAATAAATAAGTTAAGGGAATACATAAGTTAAAACACAAATCGACAGGTCCAAACACCAAAAAACAATGAATAATCTCAGAGCTAATTCCCATGTCGGTGATGATGCATGAACCCCAGGAGTACAAAATAAGTACAAAATATACAAAATAATATTGTCAAACAAGATCGCTATATCCCTGATAAAGCATTGCAAAAAATCTCTGCAAACTTGAAGAAAATCTGAGATGGTAAATTCCAAAACTGTGTTAGCTTGATATGAAATAACCCAGACCTAAATTATTTCACGGAACCTCAAACCTAATTAATTGCTTTAGAGTATCCTAGTCGAGAAATATTTCTCATGTTACTTCATAGAGCTGAGGCTAGGTTTGAAAGCTTGAAAAAAAAAAGTGCAGGTATCATATGTTAGAACCTTTATATGTTTTTTTTTTTTTTTTTTTTTTTTTTTTTTTTTTTTTTTTCATAGAAGAATAATAATAAAGCCATAATAAAGAGAAATGGGTATGAAATCCCTAAATGTTAATTCGTACTGCAAATACAAGATAAAATAACAATAATAATATAATAGAAAATAGAAAGATTATAATAAAGAATATTATAAGTGTATAAAAAGTAAACTATAATAATATGTATTTTATATAGGCCGCAAGAGTCAATCCAGGATATTGCAAATAGATACGAGACACTGACCATCAAAGGGTAACACGGCCTTGAAACTGCTAGACATGGATGAGGTCTCTTAATATAGCTATTAACCAGAAAATGTTTTTTTGAAAAAAAAAAAAAAAAAAAAAGTAAATTTTGACATAAAATTTAATTTACTGAGTTGAACAAATAATCATGGACCAATTTGATAATTAACAAAATAAATAAATTAATAAATAATTCAAAACACCATCCAATTATAGTCTCAAAACTTTTATTTCTTTCACACGTCCAACGTTTCGGCCAATTCGGCCATCTTCAGGGACAATCTACTCAATTTCTATGAAACATATAATTTAACCACTCTAAAAACTTCATACAGGCTTTTCTGCCCAGGTCATAACATTTATATCTAATAAGTCAAATATCCATTAAAAACCACAGTCAAAATTATTACTCTTTAAACACTATTAATACACTTTTATCACTCTCTCTCAAAAGTGTATTAATAGTGTTTAAAGAGAAATAATTTTGACTGTGGTTTTTAATGGATATTTGACTTATTACATATAAATGTTATGACCTGCGCAGAAAAGCCTGTATGAAGTTTTTAGAGTGGTTAAATTATATGTTTCATAGAAATTGAGTAGATTGTCCCTGATGATGGCCGAATTGGCCGAAACGTTGGACGTGTGAAAGAAATAAAAGTTTTGAGACTATAATTGGATGGTGTTTTGAATTATTTATTAAAGGATTACCAGTCTCAAGAAAAAATTTTAAGATTATAAATAAAAAAATAAATAAAAATGCCGAAATCATGGTTGACTATTGACTGATAGGGCAGAAAAAAATAAAAAAGACTTAGAATTAAAATTTGTATTTCAACAAAAAAATAATTGTAATTCCGACAGTATCATCATCATACATATCGATTTTAAAAAGCAGAAACGAATATACAAAAAATCTGCTGATTGATTTTAGAATCTCAAAATGGGAACAGAAAGTAGTTCTGATTTACGACTACAGTATTGTAAAATAATTTTTAATTGTAAAATTAACTAATCTCCCTCGATTTATTCGAGATGTTGACACTATATTCCTCTATTTTGATAAAAATGATGATGTAGTATTTCAAATGAGGCCAGAATAATGGTTTTCACCATGATGTGAAACTCGTTCATCTCAACACCAGCCACTCCAAACAATTACTCCTTGTAAGAGGGATGGTCTCTCTACTTCCGAACCCAAGCCCTTTCACCACAGTATTTCGTCAAATTCCTCTATATACTTTTCCTCTAAGTAAAGAATATATTTTGAATAAATTTCATCTTTATCTACATGTATATTGAAACTATCCTGATCGTTTGTTTCGATTCTTATCGTGGTATCCATTATTGATGCTTCCCTTTCGGCCGCACTAAACCTTTAAATATATATCTATAAGTTATTATATATACCCTCCCTTAAGGACTTATTCAGGCCCATAGTAAGCATGTCAGGATTCATTTTTTGGTACCATTTAAAAATAAATAATGACTAACCTGGTGGGAATAGAACTTAATCCAAACGAGAGCTATCACTTCTTCAAATATTATATTATAACATTTTCGTGTATTTTAGGAAACGTACTCATAAGCTTGAACATAATTATAAGCAATTTAGTATTTATTGAAACTATAATTTATTTTATAAGCAAAATAAAAATATACATAATTAATTAATATCCTTTTATAGATAAAAATATATTTTTTACACATTCCTTATGATTATTTTATTATGTTAGTTTGTGAGGAAATCGATTTTTTTAGATACAAAAAATTATAAAGACGTAATGCGGGTTGAAACTGATTTTACTAATAGTGCGTTCGCATTTTTTTGACAGAAAGAAATATTAAAAATTGAAAAGCTCATATATATTATTGATACTAAGAAATTCGCCAAATTTCGCATATTTTTTAAATAAGAAAAAAAATGTACCAACTTTGAAAATTGGTGTAATTGATTTAAAAGTCTTGCGAGCTAATTAAAAACGTCTTTTTGAACATAACATAATTATGCGTAAAGTCTCTGCTACTACACACCCCAAGCGTAATGGTGAACCAAATACCTCCTTGCACAATCGTTGTAAAAGAAACGGTATGGGTTGTTGCAGTACTTTTTTTTTTTTTTTTTAACCAAAGTATAATAATACGAATGCTAAGCAGTTTTTTTTTAAATTGTATTATTATTCATAATTAAATTTAATTAAATCTGTATCCCTACAACCTAATGAAGGGTTAAGGGTGCAGTACTTTTTATGGAAGTACTGTTACTAGACCAAAGATTATGCAAGGAGGTGATTTTTATCGACTGCCAGATTTTTATACAACTAAGGGTACCCACTTTATAAGGCCGGGTGGGCTATAGAACCCACAGAGTTGACTCACGGATACAGTGCAACAAAAAATAATTATCGGATTCGAACCCGGATCATTGAAATTAGCAGCATAGTGCCTTACCACAGTGCCACTGCGCTCCCTATTATCATTTTTTTTTTGTTTTTTACCATCCGAAAGATTTTATCTATTCACACATTCAGTATATAATAATAATATTCTTTATTTATTCTGGGATTGATCTCTTTAAAATAATTTACAGGCTTCTAAATTAGATCTTTGAGCTTTAGTACAAAAAAATACAAAATAAAAATGAAATTATAAAACGTTATAAAATATATTAAAATAATGAATTTTAAAAGATAAAAATGAACAACAATAATCAACAGAATATATAAAATAAGAATAGAAAAAATAAAGTAAAAACATATGTATAAAACATAAGATGACAAAAATAAATAATAGGAAACAATCGATAAAAATCAAATATAATTAAACTAAAAATAATAAATGGTATAATTTCTGCTAATATACATATTTACAAGAATAAAAGAAAATCTGAAACATTAGAGAAAATATATAAACCTTGTTTGAAGCTTTCAATTGTTATTTTTCCGGAATTGGTTGGACAGAAGGTGGTCGAAGATAAGGGATTTGAAAGTTGGAAGGGTATTAGAACTACGAATAAAGGAGGGAATAGAATTCCAAAGGAATGAGGAAAGATCAACCAAGGGCTGCGATTCGATGGGCAGTTACATATAAGTCTGAAGGCCGTTAGCGGGTATTGCGGGAATGCAGTGAGGATTTAAATTGAAGGATAACTTGGTAGAGGAAAGAATCAAGAAAATATTTACGACGGAAGAAGGGCTAAAGCCAGAGGCGTCCCTGGGTTGTTGGCGACCCCAACGATGAATCGTACAAAGCAATTAATTAATACCAATATACCAATTATTTATTAATATTACAATTTATATTTTATATGGGAAAATAATAATTTTCAATAATATAGAAAATATAAATTATAAATAAAAATGACCAAAACGTTAACTTAACACCACATACAATGGTGCCGAGTCGTGTTACAAGAGCAGTTAAGCCAAGTACTCCAACCCCCCTATAACTTGGTCGCCCCCTTGGTCTTTGATCCCCCTTTGTCCTGTCCTTTTGTTCACTTTTATGACCTTACTACAGTCCTCTTCATTACATTCCTGTTTTCACTTTATTATCATTGAATAAGAAATGAAATAAAATGAATGTGCTTATAAATTCTGAACTTTCTTAAAACGTTTTTGAAGTACGTTAATGTTTTTTTAAATCAAAAAGGTTTCAAATTACTAAATTTTAAGAGACTCTGACAATAATTATTATTATTATTCTATTCTATATTCTATAAATCTGGATTTTATTCTCTAATTCTTTTTTTTTTGTATTATTTATTTTATTTTTTTCTTGAGCATCAGAATAATACACCATTGTTGAGAAGACGTTTCGTAACTTTATTGTTCCCATTGGCATGCCTTACAGTGAAAAAAATGTTATTTAAAACAAAGAATTTCTTTAATTAATGAATTGTGTATTTGTATATTCATAATTCAATTAGCAAACTAACTCAAGGTTTTAGCCAGAACTGAATAAGGATAAAATAGGGAGGTAATTATTTGGAGGGAGGGTTTGTTTATACAATATACAATACAATACAATACAAAATAAAGGGTTGACTATGCAAACAATAAAGTCGCTAAAATATAGCTGTATTATTGACTGATTCTCGAAATCCACAAAAATATAAATCATTAATAGTCAAGAAAAAAGCTATTATACATATGTAAAATATTTTTCCCACAATATATTCTCAACTCACTACTCAAAACTGAGCCTCCAGACATCATCAAAAGTTTTGAGGTGCTACATAATAAAATGGAGTGAGAGTGATGAACCCACCTTATCATAATGTCACGGAACTTGGACCTCCACGCTCTTTCGCTCCAATAATAATAACATAATCAAATAAGGGAAATCATTATTAGTTTATAGACATCATTATATACACATACTTAATATTGGGATAATAATAGCTTAGGAATGTTTCTCACACTCAAAAAAATATCAGAAAGAATTTGGAAATTTGAAAATTGGAAAAAAAATACTGTTGTTGATCTTCACAAACGGTTAAAAAACATATGGTTAAGGTCATATGTTTCCGAATTGCCATTGAGGTTTTTTCTTTTTAAAATTTTTATTTTATTATGTAGTTTCAAATTAAATTTCTAATAATCCTCAGGGGCACCTGATAAGAAGATGGACACGAGACCACTAATGGGCTACCAATGGGTAATTTCTCTACACGTCTGTTTCACTCCATTATAAACCCACGCCATATTTACCGGATTTATTATTATGTACAGTTGTAAATTTCAATAAAGATTTGTTTTTTAAATATTTTATTAAACCATGCTTTAAATTATTAAATTAATTTTTTTTTCTAAGGCCGAGAAATTGGTTTTGTCTCAATAAGTAAAACATAAGCTAATTGTTCAGCAATTATAATTTTTTAAAATATCCATATAGCTGAACATGTTTATTTTATTTTCACTCCTACGTTTCGGCTATTGCGGCAATTCTCAAGGATGTTATCTTATTTATAATACCATAGCCTTATCTTGATGGATTAGTAAGGTTGTTTTAGATAGTGTAAATTAAATATATTAGAATAAATAAAATATTGGATAATAAGAGGTTGATAAGGTTGATATACTAAGATTTGTTTACGAAGGCAGAATAAGCAGTAATGAGATTAACCGAAATGGCTGAAACGTAGAAGTTATAAGAGAATAAACATTTCCATGTTACATTTCATGCTGTATGGATATTTTTTTAATATAATTTATGAACATACCGCTCTCAAAAAAGAAATTAAATTATATATTAATAAACTAATTGTTTAATATTTACTATTACTGTGATATAATAATTCACGGACAGGGAAACAGCCAGCCTTCCTAATAAGCTGGCCGAAATTACTAGGACGTTATTGAAGTAGTTTTAGTAGCTCCTAACGGTTGGGGAGGGGGGGAGGATCTGGAAAGAAGAAAGAAAAGTAAGAAGTTAAGCAAAGTAAAAAGTTGCGTAGTGTCTTGGAGTTACTTAGCTCATTTCGGTGTTCCTACAACTTAGCAACATTGGTACCCTGGATTCCTTGCAATACAAGTCCCTACATGTGTGGCCAAAACAAACTCCAAACACAATCTTGTGAACTGAATTATCACGTAGCTATATATTATTTACGATTGAGTAGTACTTAAAAATTTAGTTATCCGCTTCTATTAAGTAAAATTTTGTATGATATATTAAAATTGAACATTTAAAAAATATTCAATTTATTTCATAATTTAATTTTTTTAAAGTTTTTGATGTAGAACTCCAGCCTAATATCATACAATCATATAATATATACATATTAACTAAAAATATAAATTTGTTTAATTAATAAAAATTTTATCCATTTAAGTTTCAAAACATTTTTTATCCCTTTATAAGTCTGACGTTTCGGTCTCTTGTTAGTTAAAATTTATCACAATAATCCGAAGTTCGTCTGTGAGATAAAGTTTTAATTTTTAATTTAATGTGACCAATTAACTAATTATTGGAATTTGTGGAATGATATAAATGACATAGGCAGAATAGTCTGCATAAAGTTGTTTTTCAAATGATGTGGTTCTAAAATTGTGTTAATAATGTCCTTGAGGATGGCCAAATTTGGCCGAAACGTCGGACTTATAATGGAATAAAAAATGTTTTGATACCAAAATGGATACGATTTTATTTATTTAAACAATATTTACCAGTCTCTAAAAAGTGTAAAGGTTATAAATAAATTAAATATATAAAAGTAAATAAATAATAAAATAAACAATAAGTAAAACAATGGATGATAAAATAAGTAAAATTATAATTAAAAAAACGTAAATAAATATGGGCAGTTAATTAAATAATAGGAAAATTAAAAAAAAAAAAAAACAATAAATATAAAGTTAAAGAACTAAAAGAAATCATCTTGAATATATTAATACTTATGTATTAATTATTATGAAGTGATCTATTAGATCGATTTAAAAAATAAAAATTCATTGTTTGATTTCTTTCAAGTGTAACTATTTTTAAGTTTATAATTATAGGCACGAACTTTGTTAATTTTTTAAAAATTGAATTGCAAACTTTTATATATTGATAACATTACAATCGGCCAGAAATTTAGGCAATGATAATTGTATACTTTCATACGAAAATTTTTTTTTTTAAATAAAATAAAATAAGTAAATAAATATAAAAATTAATAAATAAATTCACTGTATGTATATAAGAGCGAAAATAAATAAATGATATAACACATAATGAAACTACAATCTCAACCTTAGGATCCTGAGCCCGTATGATGGGAGATCCCTTTACCCCTTCGAGATCCCAGCCCAATACTCTCAACTCTGTTATTTTTAAAGTTTTTTTACGCCCAAAAAAAAATGTACTTTCTAAATTACCTTAGTAGGTTTATTGTAATTTATACCTTCTGAAGTCCCATAGAGGACGTATTTAAATCTGATTTACTAGTAAATTACGTAAAAAAAAAAATAAATAAATAAACAAAAACTACTTATTGTAATTGTGTACTTATTGTAGGTTTATTGTAATTTATACCTTCTGAAGTCCCATAGAGGACGTATTTAAATCTGATTTACTAGTAAATTACGTAAAAAATATAATAATAAATAAATAAACAAAAACTACTTCTCTACATAGAAAATTCAAGATTTAAATAAGAAAATTAATAATGACCTCGAAAGATAGATCATAGACTACTCACTGGGCCACAGAAATATAAGTAAAAATTCCTGAAATTTTAGAGAATATAGGATAGGAGAATAAATTAAATACATATATATTATATTTTTAGTTAATATGTATATGTTATATAAGTGAATACTTACAGCCACAATACATAATGTGGGACCTTTTATTCCAATAAATGTTTGAAAAATTAAAAAAAACAGTTGAAAATAAAAAAAAATTAATAAACATATAGGTGACATATATTAAATTGAATTTTAATTTTTACATAATATGTTAGTTAAATATTCGTAGTTTTTCTTATTCGGTTTTTTCTGCTTAACCGGAGATATCACGATCCCGACAAGGACGGATATGTGGAGTTCTACTGAATATGCATGTATGTATGTGTTTGTGTAGCGTATATTCAGCTGATTGAGATATATATTAGTATTAGTAACACTATACACAGATGGGGGACAAGTTCACTTAATAAGACGGCTAAAGACAAATGCGGGTAGGAGACTGTAACGCGAAGCATGTTGGGCCATATGTGTCGCTTCCCCTTACCATATTCACCCCCTCCCCTCCATCGTTCATGATTCATGCCCAGCCCGGGTCTTCAGTAAATTTATGTTCTATCTTAGTTCACCTGCGGCAGTTTTCGTTTATTTCCCTTCGAAATAGCAAAGAAAGAGCGTTGTTATGTAGATCTGGAAGAGTTTTATGACCATTTTTCCGCCCTTAAGATGATAAAGTAAAATAAATGCCTATTTACAATAAAATATATAGTAAAAATTATTACAAAGCATTATTATTTCACCTAATTATTTATTATAAGGGTAAATAACAAATAATAATATATTTGTAGTGCCCACTCCCACGACGTCACTAACCGGTTAGTTAGGAATGTCCAATACAAAAACGGCAAGAACTGAGAGCTGAGGACATAGGGATAACGATTCCAGAGTTTTTGGTTAAGAAGGTTGTCAGTTCGATTCCCACCTAGGTCAGTGAATATGTATTTCTCGGCGGCTCCTAGAAATGAATTTTGACATTTATTTAAGCTTCCTTGATATTCAAATTCATCCAATGGAGAACTTTAGCAAAGATGAAAAAAATATATATTTTTATTTATTTCAATAGCATTGATCCAATTAAGATTTTATTGCCATTAAGGTAAGATGTAGTTTTTGAATTATTCCTAAAACTGATGTAATAGAACTGGTTTAAATGGTAATCTACCTAAATAGATTTTTCTTAAAGGCAACTTAATTAATTAATTAATTAATTAAAGCTTCATTGATTGCTACAGTTTATAGTTTTTGGATTCTACATATCTAGAAACGTAAACCTAACCTTTTGAAGGTTTGGTTTGAATATTGGGGAAAACCCCATAAAATTCAGTATAAAAATTAATTGTTTTGAAATTTAGTCGGAGGACTGGAGTAGCTCAGTGAGTAACGCCTTTGCTAGTAACTCGAGCTGCCTAACTGGAATACTAGGGTTGGTGTGAAAGGCAACATTCTTCTCAATTATTTTTGGAATTATCATTTCCTTATTTTTGTAACGTATAACCCTGTGGATTCAGAAAGCCCTCGGGGATCCACCTAGCCTCAAAACGCGAGCACTCTTAATCGGAAAAATCTGTCGATTCAGTATGATCTAGAACAAATCACCTCCTTGTACAACCATTGTTCAAAAAACAATACTTAATTGCAAAGTACTGAACCTCTGATCTTTCATGGGCTATACCGGTACAGTTTTTCATTTTCATTAAAATTCAGTCAACATATTGTCAAAAACATTGATAACTTCGAAAAAAAATAATGTAAAATATTTGTTTTGGGAATGATTATTCAGGATGTATGGTTATAAGGGAGAATAACTCTAAATACATTGCAAAATATAATACTTGCGGTATAAATTAAATAGAAAGTAAGTCTGTATAAATTATAGGATGCGATAAATATTTACGTTTAAATTATTAAACTTGGTTTAATGTAAATAAAATTAATATTTTTGCATTTAATTAATCAATAATATCATGCTAAACTAATATAATTAAACATAATAAGTAAATAGTATAATGTGGTAGTGGAAGCAAAATATTATTATTTAACGATAAACGGGTGAATGTTTTATCTAACAAGAGATAAACACCAAATCCATAGGTTAATGTAGCTCTCTCACCATTTTACCGATTAGGTAGATACAAAATTACCTATATTCAAGGTTTAAAATAATGTTTATTAAATTTATTTTTAAATAAATTTAATTTTCTCTTAAATAATCGATATTAAGCAGTGGAATGAAATAGCAATAATATATAACATAATATAATAAAAACAAATATTCTAAAACTAATTAAAGAATTAATATGACTTGGGTATAGAAGTAATGAAATTAAAAATAGTTTATTATTCTGATACTAGATTACTTTAGAACAATTATATGGTAATGTTAATTTTTAAAATAGCATATATTGGCCGAAAACAATGTTGCCACACTTTATGAACACTTACGTTAAAATTTTATATAAATAATTTTAGATATAGAAAGAAAACTAACTGATTAAATACATATAAACCAAAAAAAAGGTAATTACAAATTATCTGTACTATTATAATATATAATATTAGATTAGATAGCTGAATTAAACGGTAGTTGAATAGAAGGGATTTAAACGAGGGAAGGGTTGGTACATGACTTATGTTAGAGGGAATAGAGTTCCAGTGAAAGGTATCTCGGGTAAAAATTATTCAATCAAACGAAACTGTTTAGTGAGGTGGAGGGTAAATGTCTGATAAATAGTATTGCAGATTTTCTAGGAAGTAGGAGGGGCGCTGAGTACTAATCACTAAGAAGTGGGACAATGTTTGAAAATAGCCAGTAGGCAAAAAGGCCGAAACGTTACTAAAATGTTTGAATATTTAATAATTAAACATTTTAATTAATTGTTAAGTAATAAAAATGAAATAAATCTATATAAGGTTTTATTTTCATAAAACGTGGGTTATTTCTTGTTCTGGTGATATTATTTTCCTCAATCATTGAGATTGATAGTCATTTAATTTAAAAAAATAATCAACAATAATTAAGTTGATAATAGTAATTAATTAAATGAAATTAAGTTTCTTCAATCAAAACAAATTAAGAATATGGGAACGTTTATCACGCCTTTTTTCCAATTATTGTACTCTTAATTTAATTATTATATATTCATTTCATTAAAAATTACTAAGCTTTTTATTAACCAAAAATGATAGGGATATTATTCCAGGCGGAAGAAGCCCTTTCAAGTGGTAACACTCTTACACAGAAATCCATTAGGGGCAGAAGTTTCAGTCATCCGAATGTTTATTCAAAACCTAAAGCTGCCACCCACTTGGAGCCCGGCAAATAACACGAAAACACAGAGGAGAAGCTTTCTATGTTCTCTGAGCCTGGTTTCCCAAACCTTATTGTACCCCTGAGTACATACTAAAAGACCGGCTCTAGTACTTGGCAAACATATTTTCTCAGAAATTTTGTTAATTAATAATTAGAAACTGATAAACATCAAATAAGGTTCTCTTTATTGTCGTAAACAGTTAAAATAATAAAAATTAATCAACTGTAATATACTAATAAATATAAAAGTAAGTGTTATGTTCAACTTGGTGTAGTCCTTCATTTAACAAACTAACCTTATATTCTTTATTTAACATAATATTCTAAATTAAAACAATAATTATCAACTAATTAAAAAGGGTATAAAATATGCATGGTATGACCACTTGTTAATTTTAAAATAAGTCTATTGATACGTTCGATAATTTTAAATAAGCAGTAATGTGTTTTTTGTTTTAATTATGAGAAATGTCAAAAACATGTCCAAATTATATACATTGTGCATTATCAATTTATATGAACTATGGGGGGCTACATCATTTTACCAATGGACCAACCCCCATTTAACAAATAATACTTCTATATTTAATCGTAGAGCAATACTACTCATTATAACTGTAATTTACATTTATTTAGTAGTTTGTATTATATTATTTTTTTCAATATAGTGTAAGCAAGAAAAAATAAATAAATTTTAAGGATTTATTTATCCTGGCATTTTAATTTGTTCCTCAATTTTTATGTTATCATAAATGGATAATTTAAATTATAGCACATTTTTTTTTTTTTTTTTTTTTTTTTTTTTTTTTTTTTTTTTTATTCAAAACTTTAAACGTTGATAGATATTACAATCTGCCACAAAGTTGTTGGGCAATAGGTAATAGTGATTACTCAACACATTCATACTAAAATAAAATAACATAAGATTAAAAATAAATGTAAAAATAAATAAATGAAAAAAAAGTACATAAAAATAAATAAAATCTCTCTCTAAATATATACAAACAGAATGATATGGAAAATGAACATAATTAAACTATGTAAATGAAAAAATAAATAAAATAATAATAAAAAAAATAATCTCGTCCCATTTACACTGTTATATATATAAAAAAAAAAAATGAAAATTTATTATTTGATTTCTTGGGCAACTGGTAGTAGTGATAATTGTTCAATTTTATACAAAAAATAATTATAAATAAAATAAATAAGTAAATAAATATTTAAAAAAATAAATATAAATTAATAAAATCTCTATATGTATATAAGAAGGAAAAATAAATAAATGAAATAATTATAATCAAACTAAGTGAAATAAATTATATAAAATATTTACACTATCGACTTGAGGATCCCCCACTTGAGCCCAATATATCTCCCACGTGTAAGGGGTAGAGCAGAGCTCTTTGAGATCCCAGCGCATCCCTCTCGCCACGTCACTAGTAATGAGCCAGTGGAGGCTGAGCAAGATAAAGCACAATTAAATTAAATTGTTCTTTTTTTTCACAAAATGCGTTTCTTATCAATTAAATTAATTTTTTTTTTATTTTACATTATATTTTAAATAAAACGGTTTTTATTTCTTAGGGTTATCTTTCTTAACATTTTCTGGACAAATAAGAAAACATTAGTTCTAAATTTTTCATCCTTAGCAATCTCTGATAATCCTCCGTCTAAAAATAAGATGGCCACTGGATCTTCTAATTTAAAGAATTGATTCAAGTACTACCCAATGGTGGTTCCTGGCTGAGATTATAATTTGTTCTGAAATATTTATCACATTTACTTACTGAATTTTTTTTATGTAGTGAATTTCAGTAAATAAACAAAATTACACTAAATAAAGTTTAAGCCTTAATGAAAGTAAATATGGCTTTTATAATATATAGAATAAATATTCTATTCTATTTATGTGTTTTTCATTGGTTATTAAGCCCATTAAATCTTATTGTTAAAAAATTTGTTAAAATAAATTAAAAAAATTGTTATGTATGAAATATTTCAAATATTCCTAGTATAGGTAGGTCCCGAGCAGAGAGATCTTGTTGATCTTGAATACTGTAACGGTGGCTTCTCTTACAAAAGATTGCCACCAAAGATCTATTTAGTGCTAGTAAACAGATAGCCTTTGATAGAAATTCCAGGTAGCTCTTGATAGAAGCTCTAATGAGAGGTAAGGGGGCGTATGTTCTCCTCGAAGCTTAATTAGAGTTACCAAGCGCCAAGTTTTCCTGGAAAGGGACTCAGACCATGCTTATGACGAAAATTCGATGAGAGGAGCTCTATTCAGAAATTCTAGCATCGATAAGATAACTGCACCATGTTATGAAAAAAAAAAAAGGAAAACTCTGGATAGTACTGATCAATACACGCAGGGATACTTATGGAGAGGCCTTCGAGGATGGCACTTTTGGTTAGATTTTGGTGGACGAGGGAACTTCTTGCTTGACGCTCATGGCAACATCTCAGGTCTCAGACATAACGCTGAGAGAAAGAGATTTATATGAAATTTTCCACTCATTAGTTTCCCAGATAACTGATTAAAACAGCAAAATATTCTATTAAAGTACTATCTATCATTATTATTATAGTATTTGTACTTTTGAGTATAATGAGCTCTTAAATATAAATTTTCTTTCTTCTATTTCATTTCTGTCTGTATAACCCAAAACCACGAATATTAAACCATAATATTATATTAATTAATAAACAGGTAAAAATACAATAAGCCTTTAGAAACAAATTCCAATATTTTTGTCAGTCTATCTAAAATTAATTAATGTCGATAATCAATAATTATTCAATCATATCCCTTATACAAACGCACGAAACACACCTCTTAACAACGCACTAAAACGAACTAGTTACTATTTTCCTAAACATATATTCCTATTTAATTCTCATTTCATCACTGGACAAATGTAAGAACATCGGCGAAACTGATAGCTCAAGAAAGGTTCTACTTAGGACAGAATTCATTTTAAGATAAACCTGGTACATCTGTTCTAGACATGCCCTAATACTTAACATAAGCATGCATGCTTCGTTTTGAGGAATATATATATAATTTGAAAAATATGTTTCGTAGTAGTTTAATATTCACTTCCTTGTCAAATAGATCCAATACTAGGACTAAATTTCATCAAAACACTAACTTGGAATCCTCATAAAATACTTGGAAATTGCACTTCGATTCCGACTATTACAGGACAAATGGCCCGAGCTTCCAAGTAATTACATTACTATAATAAGGTTTATTTAAAATTACGAAGTTGAACTTTAGATTAGAGTTGCTGAAGGTCCTCTATGCTCCATACTTAACCACAAACCAATCTTTCCAAAAGACCTTAAAGTTAAATGTATAGCCGATCTAGCGTGAACCAGGCATCAATCCTTCTATAATAAATTCTCCAACTAACCACAGCACTATTGGTGTTTTACTAATGGGTAGTTTCTCTATAAGTCTTTACTATGTTATTGTAATAGCACATTTACTAAATGTATTTTTATGTGATACAGTCGTAAATTTCAATAAATAAATAGAAAATAAAAAACAACCTAAACCACTAGCTTCTAACTTTTCCTCATCTTCTATTCCCCTCTATACTCGAAGACGCCTTAAAAGAAGATGGCTACCAGACCTTCAAATGCTTTTTTTTAAATATTTATTTATTGACATTTACAACTGGACATAAAATACAACAAGTAAATTTGAAGTAAGATCATAGTGGTATGATACAAGCATGTAGAGAAACTACCCATTGATAGCACTCTAAAAACATTTTAATAATATAAGGTCTCAAAGCCATCTTCATTTTAGGCGCCTCGGAGGATTGTCAGGAATGAAATAGGAAGCTAGGTTAGAAACTAGTGGGTTTGGGTGGTTAGAGAGTTTATAATGGAAGGATTGATACCTGGTTCAGGCTAGATCGGTTCCATAAGAAACATTTAGGTCTGTATGGATGATTTTATTTGTGACAAAATAAGGAACATTGAGGATTTTACGAAGGGTTTTGGATTGTAAGGATTGGATACGAGAGGAATTCGAAAGTTTAGTGGAGCCCCAAAGCTCAACTCCGTGTTTCCAGATAGGCCTTATTATTTCTATGTAGATCAGTCTTTTGTAATGAATTCGAAGTTTAGACCGTTTGTCTACTGCTATAATAGTCGGAATCGACGTGCAGTTTCCTGTCTTTTCAGTCTTGTTTTAGGAATCCAAGTTAGTCGTTTGTCATGATGCAGTCCAAGGAAGCAGATCTGTTACAGAGAGGTAACAGCAACATTATTACTGGAGGGCAATCGGCAGGTTTATAACGAAAAGTAAAGGTGATTTCATGGGATTTATTTTTATCCTCCAATTTCGGCACTATTCTTCGAGGGTTATATGGGTGTGATATGGGACTGGAGAGTTTGGGATGTAATCAAAGGGCTATTATTACTGTGAGAACACATGTGTCATCGGCATACGTGGTGAGGGTAGTGTTAGAATTTAGTGGGGGCCTTCAAATGCAGACATGTTTTTGAGTCACACCCAGATTCTTCAATAACCGTTCATATGTAATTCATGTAACCAGACATTTATATATGCACACATTTTTTTTGAAAACGGTTATTCAAGGAGTTGATTTTTTCAAGATTATTCTCAGCCACCAGATTTTTATTGAATTAAGAGTACCCACTTTATGAGCCTAGGTGTGTTCCAAGACCCACAGGGTTGATTCACGGCTATAGTGAAACAGACAATAAGTATCTAACACAGCCAGATTTAAACCTAGTCCCTTCGAGTTAGTAGCATAGTGCCTTATCATTTTGTCACCGGGTTCCCTAAATTAGTTATAAAATATTAGAATAATAATTATTTATTATTATTATTATATATTTATTTCTTCTATTTTTAGTTTAAATACAGTTGTAAATTTTAAGAATAAAACAAATACTTATTCCCAAACATTTTTTTACTTTGAAAATTATTCGTTCCTATATTGAAGAGAATCATCACTAATTCCTTGATGATTTTTTTTTAAATTTACTTAATTATAATTAAATTATACAATAGGAGTACTTATGATCTTTAGTTTCATATGTTAAAGTATGTTAAATAGAGAAATATTTCCTTCTTTTAGCATGGTTGAGATTGTGTTAATAGGTCTGTTAAATGGAGAGTAATGTCTTGCAATAGAGAAGCTGAGACACCATTTTGTTTGCTGTCGTTTTGGTAGGTTAGTTGCTCTAAATTCGTGTTTGTTAGGTGTTATTTTTGTTTAGAACGTTTATAAATCTCCAATTAAGTAATAGATAACAGTATTGAATTTCCGAAAAAAAAAGTTACAGAGATGTCCAGAAAATCCGCTCCTCTGAATTAAACATATAACATGGACTTAAAATTAGGCTGTTTACAATCCTATAATTATAACATTTAGCATGTTAAAACTTTTTATATTTCTAATATTATGAATACCCCTAATATTATATAAATGTATATTGAAATCAATTAATCATAAGCTGAGAATACTTGCTGAATTCCGGCGTTGACATCGCAATGCGACGAAGTATTGGAGCGGTAGACGTTCGGACAGAGAAAACCATTGATCAAGGGATCCTAATATCCTAAGCACCGATCAGGATACGGATGATAAAACCCCTCAAACCTTTAATCGTTGGTAATTAATTGCTTAGACCGAGGAGAAATTAATTACCCGAGTAACCTTGTTCCCCTCCGAGACCCTATTCATAAGAACCCGGGAGGGTACACTAATATTTCACAAGTTACTGTCTACTATAAATTCCTCCAACCCTTGTTTTATTCCTGTTCTCGAGGGTTTATGATCAACAAGTACCAGCAATCAGGCACCTCGGGGATTGTTAAGTATTCTGCTATTTCAGTTTGTTGTTTTTTTCTTTCTAATTTACAGGAATTGAATATCAGTAAAAAAAAAGAAAAAAAAAAAAAAGAAGAAGATGAAATGTATTTATTTATTTATATGTAGGTAACAATCATTAGACATGGATAATTTAAAAACAAAATTAGGAACATTAAGTTAAAATGAGCTGATAATATTTCTCTTTTCGTATTGTATAAAATTTCTCATCATTTGTAATTTATGTGTATTTATTTGATTTTTTTTAACTTTTTTTTTTCTTTTTATTGTATTTTTTTTTTTTAATTTTCCAACTATGTAAAAACAAATAAAAAAAAAAAAATCAAATAAATATATCATACAAAATATATTTACACTTAACAATGAACCAGGAATCGACTTTAGCCATATGGCAAACTGTATAAGATAATTATTAACAAATAAATATAAAAAAGATCATACTGCCATTAAATAAATATTATTTACAATTACCAAAACACGTGAAAAATTTAATAACCATAATGAAAAATGAAATAATTTCAAAATTATTATTCATTAAGAAAAATGGATCATTTATAATTATTAATTTGACATAAATTTAATTCTGTTAGATTTTAGATTATAAGAAATTGTATAAGTGTCTTTTAATTATTTCTTATATATCTTTACCTATTACACACGCAGATATGTATATTCAATTTTTATTATTATTTAATTATTAATGTAAACCCATATTTTACTCGGTATTTGTATTTTCTATATTTTATATTTTCAATTTTAGAATTATTTTATATATAGAACAAATAGTTAGTTTATAGAATAATTCTTGCTATAAGAGCATTTGATTTTTTTTTGTAATATTCTTAATATAATATCAATAATATGTTCCAATGTTAACTTCACTTTACTTAAATGTCTGCCAAATGCAGTGGGTGCACATGGGTCAGTATAGAGTCATTCCACGTATAGTCAACACTTTTTTTTTAACCTTAGAATCTCAGATTTTCTTCAAATTTTGCACGGATGATGTATACGTATCTTATATAGAGTGGTTATACAGGATTATATAATTAAAAAAGACCATGTAAACAAAAAAAAATGTTTTGATCGATTAAATCTTATCATATTTTTTTAACTTTTTTAGTAAGATTAAATATTCAAATTTTATTTTTTTCACATTAAATCTACCTTATTATTCATTAATTATAAGTAAATAAAGAACATTATTCTGTAAGAAACCAAATTTGATAGCACAAAGTTCGAAATTAAATTTTAAATCGAAGGATCGAGGAGAGTCCTTCATTGACTATTCCATTATTTATTTTCATGCATAAAACATAGAATTACTCGGTATCAGAAAGGAAATGAATTCAAAAGGGGAAAAAATTTAATCTTTTCATAATTCTTTCCTGGAACTATATCGTTATGATAAATATAATTATTATTATTGATGAATGGAATATGGTCCGGGTATGGTAAAAAAAACTCAAATAGTAGAATTATACTATTTTATATAATTCTACTATTTTATATAATTATACTATATTATATTATTATAATATCAGTCCTATAATATACTATATTATATTATACTATCTAATGTAATTATACTATTTTATATAATTCTACTATTTGAGATTTTTTTTTTTTTACCGCACTCGGACCATATTCCATTCATCTATATACACCATCAATCAATAATCTTCCAATTATTATTATTATGATTATTTTTTTTTTATAAAATGCGCCAAACTTCCAACTTCAACTAAATTAATTAGCCAAAAGCATTTTCTTTACTTAATATATAATTTTATTTATAAGTTATTTTATTTTGTTCAAGTTCTCTAAAAACATTGGCGTATGAAAAATAATGCTATTAGGATCTGCCCTCTAAGACCCCCAGAGAACGATGTCCTATATTACTTTTGAAACATTTGCTTAAAACAGATGGTTTAAATCAAGCGCGAAGATGAGAATTAAGTTAGTTAAATTGAAGAACATTGAAAAAGTAACTAAAATTGGAGAACGGCTTCCCAATCATTAGTAAAATCGGATATATGATTTTCTTTGTACACGTCGCATTCTTATTTTCCCTCCTGCTAATGACAGCATGTAATTTGCTTTCATTAAAGAAATTAATAAGGGTTCATCCAAGCCAAGTTTTCTGTTGTTTTTTTTTAACGATAATAAAATATTTTATAAACTTAATTTTAGATCAAATGTACTTATTTAAAATAGTTTTTTTAGTATAAAAATTAGTAAAAACCATTTCATCGAAATAATAGAAAAAACTTTCCGTTATTTTTCTGAAACTCTAAATAAAAAATAAAATTAAAAATCAGTTGATTTATTATTGTATTAATCTTTTAGCCCTTTGTATCGTTATATCCTCCTTTTATTCCCTTGACTTTACAGAAAGAAAAAAAAGCCTAAACCCACTGAAACATTGGCCAGTATAAAATAATTATTACTTGTCAAATATTACATG
>NW_027109151.1:95575-125519 GCF_000696795.3 Halyomorpha halys
AGGCGCCTGAAAAGAAGATGGCCTCGTGACCTTATATTGTAAACTGTTTTTAGAGTCCTACTATTGGGTAGTTTCTCTACATCCTGTATCATATCATTATGTCATTATGATCAAATTTACTTGCTGTATTTTTTTTTATACAGTTGTAAATATCAATAAATAAATAAATAAAAAAGGTATTAAACTCCAAGAGCCGTTCGTAGCTCAGGTGGTTGAATCGCAGGTTCTTGAAAGTTGAGAACTGCGGCAGTACCGATTCGAATACGGGCTTGGGTGGGGGGGGGGGAGAAGGAGGTCGACTTTATTTCATTTCAGTTGCGTTCCCACGAAATTAAAATTTGACTCCTTCACCATGGTAGGTGCATGTCAGAAATGACGAGGAAGGTCATAAAAAAAAAGTAATTAACTCCAGTGCCGTTTTTAGCTGAGGGAGTTAAACGACTAACTCGTAACTGCACCTGTGCCAGTTCGAATCCGACCAAATGTGTTGCTCTTTATTTTTGTGGTGGTCTCACGAAATGAAAATTTGACCCTCCAAAAAAAAGTAATAGGATTCCATAGTCAACCTAGAGTATAGAATTTATCCGGTACATATTCCGTTAAATCAGACAATAATTGTGGAACAGTATTTTTTGTAATTCTTAATTGGTTCAGGTAATAATCTTATAGAAGTATAACATTTAGATTGTGTAAAGATAAATAACATAGACAATTACCTGCACAAAAATACAAAATTTATATCCCATGGACTATATATGAGGAAGATATAATATATTTGATTTCTTATATCTTTTTTTTCTATCTAATTAGCCTAAAATGTATTTGGTTTTTCATTAATTTTTTCTCTAAATAAAACATATCAAAATAAAAAAAATTCTTATAAAGATTTGATTAATTTGTTCAGGAGATATACGTCTAAGGATTTTCATAACAAATTGTTGTTCAAAGTAATTATCTAGAAGATAAGAACAGGCTCAACATTTTTTTTTTCGACAGGAGCAGTTGACGAACTGCACTTGATATGTTTTATTTACCGTAGTAATAATAGCTACTATATTCAAACAAAAATTAGTAGTTTGTATACTTGTTTTTATAAATTAATGCAATTAGGCTTCATTAAGAAACAAAACCCTGGTTGGACAGAATTGTTATTCATCACTGAATAAATTCTATTCTATTTTAAGTATGGTGAAAATTGAATTTCCGACCGACCTCCCTGTTTAAATTATCCTCATGATGAAATTAAAAATTCAAAGAACTAATAAAAATTTATTAGCATAACCAATACCTAAATTGAATTTTTCCAATGGGGTAAAACAAACCGCACCGGAAATTTCCGCCAAGGGCCAAAATCTCATTATGCTATTATCCGATTAGGCAGAGAGAACAAGTTTTGTTTACGGAGTTGGAGAAATTGCGGGGCCCAAGGGGGGAGAGGAAAAGGTGGCAAAGCGTAATATAATTAATGATGAGGTCGAGTATTTGCTCTCGCTTGTAGAGTCAAGAAGAATCAACAGCTTGTCCCCGGGAAAATAGCTAATGATTCCAGTCTGTTCCCACAGGATCATTTGGGATATCTGTCATCTGCTCTCAACCTGGTAACTCCAGACCATGTGTACATTGTGCTTTAGTATTGACATGGTTTGTAGCCAATATACACGGGTCCTTCCATGTCAAAACAGACAGGTAATGAAATCCACTCTCTCCGATTTAGATAGAGCTTGGAAAGATTATTTCTATTACCATCCTGATAACACAACAATTCTTTTTTTTAGCTTATTATTGATTTATTTCGGTAAATTAATATTTTAGTAATACGCTAAACGTCAGAATATTAGCAGGAAAAAAGTAATATCGAACGTAAAACGCTAAATGTTACTATTATATTCCATACTCCACAGACACATCTCAGACATAAACTTAAAAGAAAAATAAATTAATATTCATAATTTCCGCCTTCACTAGTCTTTCATTAAAACGAAATGAAAAATAGTTCATTATTTTGGGACTAGGCCCTTCTAGAATAATTACAAGGTACTTTAAATTATACAATAAAATATATTGGCCAAAAACCGTGTGGTCACACTTAATTATAACTGATATAAAAATTGCATATAAATAATTTTAGACACAGACAAGGAAAAAAATATATTAAAAACAACCTGATTAAATAAAAAAGATAAGCGCCTCCTTCATACCCTCCCATACTGTCCTCAACTTTTCCTTAACAACCAACCGATTCACTATCCTACAATAATAAACCTCGGTGTCACCTTTGATCAACACCTCTCCTGGAATAACCACATTTCCCAAATTACACGAAAATCCATAACTGTACTCAAACAATTCCTAAAATTACGTAATTCCATTCCTCAGAACACTCGTCAGCTCCTAGTATCCTCTCTCGTTTTCCCCCACTTCGACTACGGTTCCTTGGTGTACGGAGGGCTATCTGTAGGACTAGAGTTGAGACTGAAGAGACTCATGAATTGTTTTGTAAGATTTATCTTTGGGTTCCCTATGCGCTCTCAAGTCTCCCGCTGGTATACCGAGTTGAAGTGGCTCTATCCAACCTCCCGAAGGCAATACCTCCTTGGTGTTTTTCTATTCCAAAAATCTAGCTATATCCTAGATCTCCTCACTCTTCGTTCATCCATCCACTCATTAAACACCAGATCCCATCCGAATGATTTATATATGCCCTCCTATAGAACCTCCTTCTTTAGCAAATCCCTGGAATTCTCTTCCCATCTCCATTCGCCAGTCCTCATCCATTCTCTCCTTTAAACAACACCTATTCCTTCATTTATTGAATAACCAAACCTCCACATCTTTGTAATCAAATAAATAAGCAGATATTGATTAACATTATAAACAGTAGTAAAGCCAATATACCAATGTAATTTCATTCTACTATCTGAAAATTTGTAACGCTTACCAGATAAAAATCTCACTATATGAACCATGTATTTATTCTTAGGGGACATATATCCAAAATAAAGTTCTTTTTTTTCATTTCATATATTTCATTCATTTCAAAAGGTAGGTAGGCAAATTATCTGTACTATTATAAAATTGGATTAGATTGGTGAAGTACAAGGTAGTCAAATATAAGGGTTTTAAATGAGAGAAAGGTTACTATATGAGGTATGTTAGAAGCAATGGAGTTCCAGTGATATGGACCTCGGGTAAAAAATGATTTATTAAACGCAGTGTTTCAGTGAGGTGGAGGGTAGTTGTCAGATAAACGGGAGCTGGTAGTAAGGGATTGGCCTGAGAATTTGAATTACAGGTTTTCTAGTATAAAGGAAGGGCGTTGAGTACTAATTACTTAGATTAGAAAGGAAACTAGGAAATACTGGCATCGGAAGGATGGAGCCACTTCAGCTCGGCGTAATGCTCGGTTATGTGGGTATCTCTGCTGATCCCTAAAATAAATCGTAGAGCTCAATTCATAAGACGTTTGAGCTTAGATAAAAGATGGACATTTCAATATATGTATACAACAAATGGTGTTAACATTCCTGACTTAGTTCGAAGGCTGGAAAGGAGTTGGGTAAGGGACATCCTAGTCTGAAAATAAAATTTATTTGAATTTTAAATGTATGTTGTTGTACGTAATGTTGGATGCATCACAGGGTGCTGTCTTGCTTACTTCTATTCATCCACGTTCATATCATTCATGGCATTTCCTTATTGTATTTGTTATACAGGTACAAATAACATAATGAAGATAAAAAAAAAAATTAAAAATCAGTATATATTATAAACTTTGTTGTTAACACAATTTGAATTAATTGTAACATTGATAAATCTATAATAAAATCCTGGTCTTTTGAACTAAAGTATGAGTTGGATTTAATCAAAATATTTTGTTCCTGTTTATTTAACGACGACTGTGCTACAGAGTACAGATTTAAATTGTCACATCCCAATTTGACGTTATCTTTTTTTATTCCCTTCTGAGTTAATTGCTTGATTAAATAACAAAACTGGACATAACGACCTTTCGTATACAGCTGTGTTGGATTTATTTGTCAGAGTTAATTAAAATATTTCATTTTTCATTCAAGTACAGTCGCTTCAAAATAAAAAAAAACGCAATTTGAATTTGAATGATTACTAATCAGCTAAAATGTAAATATTGTTCATGCAATGTTATTTTTATTTGTTTAGTCTTAAATCTTACATCAATTCCATAAACCATTTATTACAAAACTCATATGTTGGGAATAAATAAGTCAGTTGCATCAAGTATTACGAGGGCAAGTCAATTATTATCCTCAATATTGTTATAAAGTGTTATTGTTATCAAATAGGAAACAAAATGTACTTTTAAATTTTTCGATATAGTCCCTTTGCTTTTCACCGCACTTCGTCCATCGTTGTACAAGCTCCATGATGCCCTCATAATAGTACAAGAGCCCAAGAGGAGAAAAAAAGCAGTTATTTCACCCCAATTTTTGATTATTTTAATGAAAACTATGTACAACTAATAGTCAAAATTCATGAAACTGCCAAGTATAGGTAGGTGGAATAAAAAATGCCGGCTGATTCAAAGCGATAAAAAAAATTAAATTTTCATTCGGAGCTCTATATCTTAAAAAGTAGGAACAACACAAAAAAACCTAAGAGAACTTCATTTAAAGAAGAGTAAATTTTCTAAAATATGAGCCCTAACAGAGTTATTTATGTTAAATAGTTTTCGAGATATAGATTTTTAAAAAGTAACATTTCATAAAAATGTATGGGACGTACAGAAAGAAATAATTAGTGAATTTATTTTGAAAAATTTATATCTCAAAAATCATTTGACGTACAGTTGCCTATTAGCACTCAAATTAAAGCTAGTTTAATGAGCTATAAAGTAGTTTATGACGTTTATCTTCGTAGGAGTAATAGTTTACATGAAATTTGCTAATATAAATTGATTTGTTGTTCGGACAAATTTTCATTTACCAAATTCATATTCATATGTGAATATCATAAAAACTACTACCCCTACGAAGATAAGTGTCATAAACTACTTTACAGTAAGTCAAATTTCCTTTGTTTTGGGGCAGACATATGTGCATCTTATCTAGAGGTATATTTTTTCAAAAATCCAAAATTTTATACGAACACCTAGAAATTAAAATTTTGTGAGTTTATTTTGTTAAATACCATAAAAACTAATACTCCTACAAAGATAAACATAATTAACTATCTTGTAGGAAATTTAACTAGCTTTAATTTGAGCGCTGCCAGACATCTATTCGTCCAACGGGTTCTGAAATGAAGTTTTTCATAAATCAAACTTATTATAGAGAATATAGAATTCTCAAAATAAATTAACTAAATACTAATCATTCAGTAGATTTTTAAGAAATTTTGCTTTTTAAAAAGCTATATCTCGAGAACTATTGGACATAAATAGCTCCTTTAGGGCTAATATTTCAGCAAATTTACTCTTCTTTAAATAATGTTCTGTTAGATTTTCTATTGTTGTTGGTAGTTTTTAAGATATAGAGCTCCGAATGAAAAATTAATGTTTTTTTATGGATTTGAAACATCCGCCAGTTTTTATCCCCCCTACCTATACTTGGCAGACTCATCAATTTTGACTAGTAATTATACCTAGTTTTCATTGTAGTAATCAAAAATTGGGGTGAGATAACTACCTTTTTTTCTCTGCCTCTTGTATTATAAAAGAAGGTTTTCGGTTGAGCTTGGAGCCAGGAATGCACCTCTTCTTTCATTGCTTCGTCCGAGGTAAATCGAGGGCCCCTTAATGCTTCTTTGGATGGACCAAACAATTGACAGACACAAGGTTTTCCCGTTGAAGTTGCCTTATTTCTTACCATAGCGATCCAGATGTTTTTGGCAGGTGTCCAAGAGCTTTTGATTATGAAACTGCGTGAGTTGTGTTGGGACTCATCTTGCACAAACTTTATGAAGCTCAAGTCTGTTGTGGATGATTTCATAGGCAGAACCGTGACTAAGTTTTAGATGGTGTGCCAACTTCGTCAATAGTTAGACGTCTGTCTAAGAGCACCATTTCACGTGAACGCATATTGTTTGTTTTCTTAATTTGTCGTCCTTCCTTGTTAAATAGTCTTCCTTCATCAACGCAAAACCTGCTACCAACATAAACAATAATATCACTAAACTACGGATAAATATTGACTTACCCTCGTATTTTCTGGGAGAAAAGTATATTATAAAAATTTCGACGTTGTACAAGCACCAAACTGAAACCTAAATCACCATATCAATATTAAATTAACCAAAGCCTATGCAAGAGAAACAATGCTCTACCCTTTTATTAATATAAATTCTGGATTAAAACCAAATATAAACATCCTTATATACAAAAATAGTATTTGGGTCGTTATTGATGTACGTGCATGAAGGTTAGGGAGTAGTATGATATATAAAAAGAAAACGATGTCTTCTTAGAGCAAATAGATTAAGAGATAGCAATTTTTATATGTCGATTAAAACCAGCCCAAACTCCTCATTCTTCAGAATATTTCATATATTCATTACTAGATAACAAACTTATAATAAATTTGCCAAAAAAATATTAAACCGAAATACCAACTGGTTTTTTTCTTTTCCACCTTTTGGCAATACGTGGTTTCTATTTTTTACACCCTTTCTTCTATTATTTCATTATATCCTCAACGTATAAATAAATTGCACTGCACCTTATTGAGTTACAGAATAATAAAATTGGCCGAAAAGGAATGTTTTTAAACAACGAAAATATTGCCCGTACCTGCTGTCAGTTTCATATAGAATTGGCTGGGGTGCGGTGGTATGCATTTGACACATTCTGGTAACAGAAAACTGACCAAACCATACACGTTTTGTTCAAAGTTGCTTTGAAAACGAATAGGTAGTCAAATTTATTTTTTTATACTCACAGGCCTTTTTTTATTTTTTACTGTACCAACTTGAAAGACTTTTTAAAAAAATGTAAAAGATCTCAGTTAAGTACATGCAAATATTCCATTAATTCATAACAATAGAATTATAAAAACTAACTTAGTTTAATTTAAAATTATTCTGAATATTAATTTATAGAGAAAAAATTGGGAAATTCGGAAGTCACAACTTAGAAATTCCAGATCATTACTCCAAGAAATATCAATAATATATTCTCTAAATACTTAAGACTTATAGAGTTCCTGAGTCTTTACAGAAATAATTCTGATGTTTAAAACAATAATACCAGTCAAAGACACGTGCATCAATTACGTGTTTTGTGCAACTTGAAACATTTTTTTTTTCTGGACACATTAGGGATTTATTTATTAAGGATAATTTTTAGATACACAGAACTCCTGAAAAACGAAAAAACATGTTTCCAAAAAATTTATAATGCGAATTTTCGCCCTTTGAAGTCGTAAAAATTAAAAAGTCTAAAAGTTTTAGTAGGTCCCCTATGAGTTTTAAAGTTCTCAATAAAACAAATAAACATTTATGTTGTTTAATAAAAAAAAAAAAATTAAAAATAAGCATGATTTGCCTTATAACTTTGAAGCCGTACATTTTTTTCGCTGTCTTATTTAATAAGGATAATTTTTAGAATCTTCGGGGGGAGGGCAACAGAACTCCCTAAAGACGGAAAAAAATTTCCAAAAATTATTGATTGCGAATTTTCGACCTGAGAAGTCGTAGAAATTAAAATTTCTTAGAATTCTTGTAGCTCCTGTATGAGTTTTAAAGTTAATAATAATCGAGAACTCTAGTACTAAAAAAAAAATTGAAATATTTTGAGAATGGGGGCCAACTTCACAGAAGTCTAAACTTCTCCAAAACTTTCCTAGTAAAGGTGCAACAGGTCAGGGATTTTCATTTCTTTTTTTCTATTTTTATTTTTATAATATTATTCATTTTTTCTCCTACTATATACCTATATATCTACATCTAATTATCTCTCAGTATAATAAATAATAAAAATTTTAATTATAGAAAAAACCCATGAGACCAACGGTTGTGGAAACAAGTGATTTCCTGTTCAAGTGACCTCGTTTTTTACCCAATTAAAGGAAGTTTTGAGGCTACAATAAAATAAAAAATATTTATCTACCATAGCTGGATTTGAACCTGGGTCCTTAGAGTTATTATTACAGTGCCTTACAGCTGAGCTACCCTCTCACACATAGAAAAAAAAATATGGGTGTTTTTTAAGCCCGATAGAACTTGAAATTGTAAAAAATAACACAAAAAATTAAATTGTAATCAAAATTTTTTTTTTATTCGAAAGATCAATACGTGACATTAACATTTGAAAATGATTTCGGGCATATGGGCACCGCGGCTGTTCTTGACGAAGCGTATTCTGTAAAATTGTGTTCAGCGATGAGGCGCATTTTTGGCTTAACGGGTTTGTTAATAAGCAAAATTGCCGCATATGGTCGTGCGATTTGACACCTCTCGATTATTTCCTGTGGGGCTACGAGAAGTCACTGGTTTATGCTGATAAACCAGCAACAATTGACGCCTTGGAGGCCAGCATTGTTCGTGTTATTCGTGACATACGGCCAGCAGTGCTCGAAAAAGTGGCCCAAAATTGGACGTCCAGAATGCGCTTCGTCAAGAACAGCCGCGGTGCCTATATGCCCGAAATCATTTTCAAATGTTAATGTCACGTATTGATCTTTCGAATAAAAAAAAAATTTTGATTACAATTTAATTTTTTGTGTTATTTTTTACAATTTCAAGTTCTATCGGGCTTAAAAAAACACCCTATATAAAGATCCTACCTGGTCATGCACAATTATATTCAAATAAAATCTTAAAAAAAAACATATACATGCATATAAAAAATAAATATATAAATAATAATTATAAAATGATGATTATATTAAAATATAAATTAAATTAAATTTTCCATTATATTTATTAGATTGGATTGGAAGTACTAAAGAGCCTTGATCATTCTTCCTAATCGGTACAGTAATGATGTACTGACATAATGGTGTATGTGTGATAATATAATAATGTATTGGCATAATAATGTATGTATGTAAATGATTATGAATAATTTGCAATTGTAAATTTCTTAATTTTATTGTTTAGGAAGTTGATTATATTAATTTTGTTTAAAATGCTGAGCTGAACAAAACTTCTAATCAGAATCAGAAACTCTTCTATAATTTGTATTTTTACAACGTTTTGGGATTTACCCCATACTCATGTACTATATATCCTCATATTTTTCAATTTTATCGATTTCCATTATGAAATTTTGTCATTTATATACGTATAGTTTAAAAAAAAATTACAACCACATTATTTACATGAATTACTATTTAACATTTTTACTATTTATTATAATGAGAGAGAATTAGATTTAGATATATAGGGAAATAATAAGACAAAAAATAAGTACTATTATAAAAAATAAAAAAGGTGAAAATCCTGGTCTGTAGTACTTTAACCAAAAAATTAATTTTTTAAAAAGTATTTCACCAGAAATGTACTTTTGAAAACTTTTACTATACTATTTTTATTATACCGAGAGAGGTTTCTCCTTCATTACCTAATAATCTTCCTAGGCGTCTGAAAAGAAGATGGCCTCGAGATCTTCTCTAAAAATGTTATTGGAGTTCTATCAATGGGTAGATTCTCCACATGTTTGTATCATGTTACTATATCACCTAAATCAAATTTACTTGTTGTATATATTTTTAAACAGTTGCAAATAACAAAAAAAAAATTTAAAAAATAAAATTATAATTTTCTCTAATTTCCATTTCATAATTACATCTACTTACTTTTAATTCAATATGTATATTATTTTTATTTACTTCCGTTTCATAATTTTAATGTTACCTATGGACCTTAACATCCCATTCGTTGCAGATTTGGCCCAAAACAGATATGCGCCTTTTCATTCCAAACTACTTACCCATCCTAAGCCATTAGTTCTTAATCTCTCATCCTTAACTATCCCTGATAATTCTCTGGGGCATCTGAAAAGAAGATGGTCACGGGACCTTCTAATTTAAATTAATGCTTGAATTACCACCAACGGGCAAGATTTTCAAGTGTAAATGGAACATTCCACATATTTACTTATTGTATTTATTAATTTGTACAGATGTAAATTACATTTAATAAATAATTAAAAAATCGATTGGTTGAGTACCTTGGGTGCTATGAAAGATTTTTGGAAAGTTTGTTTGTTTTTTTGGTTGTTTAGTGGCGCCAAACTTCATTGGTCATCAACGCCATTTATATTTTATTTAATTTTGCTAATATTCGTTAAATTTTATTTATTTTTAATTTTTTTTTTAATTTTTTTTTTCTTCATATCAAGTTATATTTTTGTCAGTAAATTTTGTGATTTTAAAAACTGAAACACCAATTCTATTGCCTTATCATCGTCTCCAATGGTTTTTGAGATATCTTGGCTTAGTCCCAAGCTATTGAGATGTGGTGTAAAATATGGGCATCGTTGGAAAACATAGCTTATTGTTAAATTGTTATTGCAATACTGGCAGTTCGGAGGTGTTTCTTTTGATATAAGATAGGAGTGGGTGAGCCTCGTCTGATCTATTCTCAGCCTAGTCAGTACAACTTCCCCTCTACGGCATTTGCGACTGGAGGTACCCCAGGGCTTGACATCTTTTTTAATAATTTTTAATTTGCTCATTGAGCTTTCGTTCCACATAGATTGCCATTGATCTTTGACTTCCTTTACAAGAGGCCTGCATATCTCTGACGGAGTTAAAATTGCTTTACCCCGTCCCGGAAGCGCGAGTGCTTCTCTTGCATTTTTGGAAAGTTGTGGAAGGAAACCGGGCTCATTTTCGTTTTCAAAACATCAACAATAATAAAATGATCAACAAAAACTCTTTTTTTGTACAGTTGTGTAATCATTTAAAATTTAGCGGTCTTAATATGTTCAACTCAATTTAACTTCAACAATTTATTGATTTATTCATCATCCTACCCTCCCTGTTATGTAATACAATTGTACATGACCAGAGAGGATTATTATATATATACTTTTTCAATATTTAAAATTGTTATTATTTATTATACTGAGAGAGAATTAGATGTAGATATATAGGGAAATAATAGAAGGCAAAAAATAAATACTATTATAAAAAATAAAAAAGTTTAAAAATCCTGGTCTGTAGTATTTTCAGCTAGAAAGTTTTAAATACTTACTCATTTATATTCCTTAAGGTACTGATCTTGAATTTTTAAGTTGTGAACTCCATATTTATTTCCACAGGCTTTTTACCTATAACCAGGCCGGGATGTATCTCATTAAAATATATTGACGCCTTACTATAGCGAACACAATTTATAAGTTTCTTCAGCATTTCCTTTCCATAATTATTATTGATCTATATTACACGGCGATTAGATAAATGACACTATAATTTGATATACTACGTTCATTAACACGTTAAGTAGATAGATATCAACCACCATTATTCATTGGAGTTACCAGATCAGGCCCGGAGAATTACGAGCTACAGCGACAAGATAAGGGCAATCAAGGAGATTGGATTGAGTGGAGACAATAAGTGAGCCGAAGGAGGCGTCATCTTATTAAGTTAATGCTCAATAGGACTGTACTGGCTCCTGCTCGATTCTGCTCGGGTTCTCGACTCGCCTAATAATAGGAGCTTTAATAAATTAGCCAAGTCCCAACCTAAGGGCTAATCCCTCCCCCTTCTATTATATTCTCATCGGGTACAATGGATCCAAACCTACTGCCAACAATAGCTCCCTCGACTGATTGTCGTCCTAATGCTGCTCGGACAATCCTGATAGTGGCTGATTGCGAATGATACATTCAAGGATTGCTTTATTTTTTATTGGCAACGGTTCGCTATTAGACTGACAAGCGCTTTAACAACTTCATTTCGTTAAGTAACTAAACTGACTTCGTCCATCACACTGTCGTAAAGTGGGTCGAATGCGGGTTTAGTTCGAATGACTCATTTAATTTAGACCACTCAATAATGAAATTATGATACAGAGACACTGTTCAGTTTAGATATTCCCCTGATTAAAAGTTGGTGGATATTACCCAAACTAATTTTTGTATGCTGGTATGGCTAGTTTAAATAAATAAGTGGACTGTAATTATAAATTATAAATATTTTGAACAAACAAAATTCCTCTATTTTGGATGATTGATGACAATTATGTTTGCCAAACATAATTATAATTGGTGTTATTGTGTTAGCTTTAATTTTGATAGATTACAATTACTTGATGTTGATGTATAGTGTGGACTTGTTCTTCTGCTGTGTTCTTTAGTTCCTTAAGTTGGACATACATATGGGCAGTAAATATTAAAATACATAGCAGTACACAATTTCTTTTTCTTATTCTTTCAGTTCTTTAATATTTTTCTTTTTAAATATTTATTTTTTTATTCATATTTGTTTTACTTTTGTTTCTTATAAAATTATTCATTCATTTATTCTTTTTTTAACCTATATATCCTACATCTAATTCTCTCTCAGTATAATAAATAGTGAAAATTCTCACAATAGAAAAAATAAATATACATAAAAATCCTATATGGTCAAGCACAATTATATTTCATTAAAATCTAAAAAAAAAAATTCAACAAAAATGCATAAAAAATAAATATATTTAAATATGTACGTTATAATTATATAGTGTTATAAACATTTAAAAATAAGGGGCAATAAATATATAAAGTACTAAATACATAATTCAACAAAAAATGAATAAATATAAATAAATCCACTCTTTATTGTCTTAATTCTTAAATTCAAATCGGCCAAGTATACTCAGTTTAGTATAATATAATGTCATTTTAATTCTATAAAATGATGTTGATAGGTTGAGTAAATTAGGGTACTGAAAATTGTACTAATCTGTGCAACAAAAATGGCATTACATAAATAGTGAAGTTGAGAAAATATGGTCCATTTTCGGTCTCAGTACATAAAAAAAAATTTATATAACAATAAGTGTCACCTTTTCAAATTATATAAGCACTATATAATATATCCTAATTTAATTTTATATTATAGCCATGTAGTAACTAAGTGGTAAGACATTGTACTAATAACTCCAAGGACTTGGGTTCGAATCTTGACTGAGACACATAATTATTTTCTGCTTTACTGTGGCCGTGAGCCAACCCTGTGGGCTAGGGAGCGCTCTGGGGGAATTGAGAACACTTAATTGGAAAAAATCTGGCCGTATAGCGTGATTCTGATCAAAACATCTCCTTCCACAACCGTTGGTCTAGTAACTGTTATAAATACTTATATATTATATTCCCTATTTTTTTTCTTTTGGGCAATTTTTTCGTTTACATTTATTTCTGCTGTATTTAATTAATATTTTGGAAGTTTCCTAAATTAAGTAAAAATGCAATATATTATTGATTGATTGTTACAAAAATTTTTTATTACAAAAAAAATAATTTTTTTAAATTTAAAGTCAGAAAATTTTAATGGGGATAAGTTTTATCTCATATTAATTTTTTGCTTCGATAGTACGAGTTTAATCAAATTGGTTATAGCCAAATTTTAAATTTTAAATCTATTTCATCAAATTTGTCACGTCACATTCAAGTACCTACCTTAAATACGTATTTTCGGTTTTTTATAACACTTCGTTTCTCAACTATGCTGTTAAAACACACTATCACACTATTCATAATGGAAATACTTCCCGTTGCTATATCTTTTATATCTGGGTTAGAGAAAGTAAGTTGTTTAATAATATTGTTATATCAATAATTGTAAAAGAAATTTACGTGATGTATAAATAAATTAATTCCTTCTTTTTTTTTTCTTTTTCGAAAGGGAAGCAAGAGGACTCGAGATAGAGTTGATTAAATATTTGAGAAGGATGAGCCCCACCCAGGTGTTCTAAACGACGCTGGGTTCAGTCTAGTAACTCCGAGAAGAATATGAAAATTTCCTCTAAGAGAATCCTTGTAAGACAAAAGGCCTACCTGGCTCGCAATCAGATAGCTCAGAGAAAATATTATAATATAGTGAACCTATCAACAAGGGAGATAAGAAATATTCAATCACACTCGATCTTCTTTTATGTTTATCCGTTGTTTTCTTTTCCGGTCTTTACACAGTTTGATAAAGGTCCTCTTTTGTATAGAGATTCATGTATGCACAGTTTATAAAATTTAAAGACCGTATACAAAACGTAACAGATAACATCTAAAAATGTATTCGTATCTCGCCTTTACAATGTTTTATAAATCAGACTACTAACTAAAAACGAACTGATAATAAAAAATATATATTAAAGTAATTTCATACGAATAAATAAGAGAGAAAAAAAATGTATACTAAAATTTACTGTTATAAGATAAATAAAATTTTAAATTGTAGATAACTAATATTAATTTAAGAGTATAAATTGAGGTATAGATCTCTATACAGATGACAGGACATTTAGTAAAATAGAATTAACTACATATAAACTGTATTAAGTAATAATTTAAAACGCAGAACTATATCAAATGGTTAAGATTTTAATCAAATAACCTTATTACAAATTTATAATTAATAATCGCAAGAATGGGTAATTTAGTTTACCAGTGTTTTTTCTTAATTATGGCTTACTAATTAATTACAGTTTACCATGTTTTTTTCTTAATTATATATGGAACTATTGTAGAAATTTTTAATTTTTACCAAGAAAGAATCATAATGGATAATAAGTAATAATACTAAATAATTTTCTAGTAATCAGTCATTAATATTTACAATTTTGTACCCTTTTCTCCACTGAACCATCAAATTCCTCCTTACAGTCAAAAATCCTTCGTAAAATAATTAATGCACCTTACTTTGTCACGAATCAAGTCATCTATTATAGGCCCTATCTGGACATACGGAATTGAGCTATGGGGCTCCACTAAACCATCTAATTCCTCTCGAATCCAATCCTTCGTAAAATCCTTATTGCTCCTTACTTTGTCACGAATCAAGTCATCCATTAGGACCTCGACGTCTCATATGTTGCCGATTTGGCCAGAACCAGATACCAATCCTTCCATGATAAACTTCCCAACCACCCAAATCCATTTGTTTCTAACCTGGCTTCTCCTTCATTACCTAATAATCCTCCTAGGCGTCTGAAAAAAAAATGGCCTCGAGATCTCCTCTAAAAATGTTATTGGAGTTCTATTAATAGGTAGATTCTCCACATGTTTGTATCATGTTACTATATCACCTAAATCAAATTTACTTGTTGTATATATTTTTATACAGTTGCAAATAACAATAAAAAAATAAAATTATAATTTTCTCTAATTTCCATTGCGTAATTACATCTACTTACTTTATTTTAATATCCATATTATTTTTATTTACTTCCCTCTTTCATAATTTTAGTGTTACTATATTCTTATGCTGGTTATAATACTTACACTGTACACCTTCTTTATATACTAGTTATTACATACATTATAAATTATTTTGAATTTCCATTTAGTTAATATGGATTTTGAAATATTTTCTAATTTGTTTACTTTTTTTTCTTCTAGGCCTCAAATTTTGACCGAAACTAATAAAAAAAACTTTCACTTTTTCTACGCCCCTTACTGACCACACCCCGTAGAAGAATCCATTTATGCTTTTTGCAATGTGTTGTTGATAACATAAAAATATTAAATCTATTGGTTGAGTCCCTTGGGTAGCGTAAAAGATTTTGGAAAGTGGTGGGCTCATTTTCGGTTTCACAACATCAACAAAAATAAAATGATCAACAAAAACTCTTCTTTTTTTTTTGTACAGTTGTGTAATCATTTAAAATTTAGCGGTCTTAATATGTTCAAGTCACAAAGATTTTTCAACGACAGATTCAATGAATCATTAATAAATATTAGTCCTTAGCATCTACGGCTGTCAATGCGGTCCCCTCTCACTTATCTCCACTAGCTTTTAAAACCAGTATTGTAATTGAGTGAGAAGCGCCGGGATCTCTGGAGTCCAGCTCTTTCCTTCACAATTGGGGGCTCGGTTCGGAGTTCTCCAGGCTGATTGGAAATATTATAAATAGTAATGACTTTGTCCAAGAGGTTATTTTAAGTTTAATTTGTTTTTACTTAAATAATTTTTTTTTATTTTTAGAATTATATCTTATCATTTTGTTTATATATTTGTAAATTTGGTGTGATTCATATAGCTGAGCCCTATTATTATTGTCTATACATATGACAAAATTTTATGTTACACAATAAAGGAAAAATATATATAAATACTTTATAATTAAACCTAAGGCATATCTGTATTTATTTATTAACACACAAGTTTTAGTCAATCTACGAATGCTGACTTCTGTCAGTCAAGGATTGATCCTATAATCCATCTGTAAGCTAAAGCCGAAGACTTTATCTCAGAAATAATTTTTTTTCCTTGTGGATAAAAACAGAAAATGCTGAAAGGGTTGTGTATTGAACTGAACAGAGATTCAAAAACCAGCTCAGTTCAGCAGAATTCGACGGAACAAACCCTATGCGGCTGGGTATTATCTTCTTTTTTTTCCTTTTCTCTCTCGTAGCCTCAAATCCAACTGCGGAGTATATTAACTGATTTTATCTCTTTCAGCCTTTGTATGATTAAATCGACTACACACCATTATGCAAATATATTTAATCATTTAGTTCATATCTACTGACAAAAAAGTATTAGATATCTATTATAGAGATTGATGTGTTTGATTCATGAGTAAGATAAAATATTTAATGAAATTAAAATTTGGTATATTGATTTAAACCCAAAATGTGTCGGGCTTTTAATCGATGGCATGTGATAAATTTGTAAGTTTCATCCTCTCGTCGCTTATCGGTCGCAAATCGCTACTAACGTACCGGAGGTTTATCAAGACTAGAATCCTAACCATAAGCCAGGCACTGGCAGATAAGTTTAGAAATAATTTGAAAATAAGAGTAATATGGCACACTCAGGCTTTATAAGGTGGATAGGCTTAATTAGGAGAAAAATCTGGTTGTTGAGCGTAACGAAATTACCTTGCACAACCGTTTATCAAGATTCAGTACGTCCTTACTGCACCACTCCAAATTTACGAGCCGAAAGACATAAAGGCATTTTTAAGGAACAGAATCCGACAAAGTTGGGATTCAATGTGGGCTGACGTACCACTCACCAATAAACTAAGAAATGTTTAAAAAAACACACAAAACTGGACAAGTGCTATAAGGGGAAACAGAAGAGAAGTGGTTGTTGCAAGAGTAAGAATAGAACATCCTCCACTTAATCACAAAAGAAGACCAGCCTATATGCCAAACCTGTCAGTCCCCATTATCGATAAGGCATATAATTGAACATTGCTCATCATATCGTCAAGCCTTTCAAAATAATAAAATTCCTCGTACAAGAGAATTGGCCATTAAAGACTCAGCAGAATTCATAGACAAAATAGTAAGATTTCTGAAAGAAACTCAACATTATACTAAAATATAATTCACCAATATCGACCAGTGTAAAAAGGAAATAGTCTACATTCAACTATCAAATGTCAAAGACAAGAAGATAAATAAAGTAAAAACGGCGTAATAACCTAGTTGTTGATCGCCCTGAATAAAAATCTAATCTAATCCTTACTGCAGTCAAGACTCATATGTTTTCGGAGGTTTTCCTTACTTTTACTGACACTTCAAAACAAGAAAAAATCAGGAATAGTTTAAAATTTTGAAAATTACACTAAATGATGGGAACAATCCAACACATTACATTCACACTCCGTCTTGACACGTGTCCAACAGTATACATAGGTAACGAACCGATTCAGGAGACTAAAGTATAATTTATAGGAGTGACTTTCGTAAGAAGAATGACATCGGATCTTCATTTGAAGAAGATGCCTAAAGCTCCTTTACTCTCTAATTCACGGATGATCCGCACTAAAATTAGGACAGTAATTATACACCTACTTACTGAAACCCATTAGGACATTTGCTTCACAAATCTAAGGGGCAGTCAGAAAAACTCGCATAAAAAAGTTACGAACATTTCAATCAAAAACACTACATCACCAACAGAACATTGCACACAGACTTACACATACATAATATGCAGGACCAAGTTAAAAAATTGTACAAGATATTTCATGATTATAGAGTACAAGATATAGCTACAATGAACATCCCAAAATTAGGTACTGAAGAAAAAAAAAATGAAATGAAGTAACTAATGTAACTAAGTCTGAATGAAGTAGCAATGTTTTTGTCGTGTCACTCAAGCCATTGTTCTAATGTAGTAAGATATCACATTTGCTGTGTTCAAATTTGTGTGCATTTATAAATAAACTTAATAAAAATAAGTAATCCTTTCTAACACTCAAACAAATCCTACTAATATACAAATAAATATGGAGCATGGAACTCTAATATAAAAATGTAATTCTGCAGACACATAAATAAAATCTGGGCATAGGACTTATGTAAATTCATACTTATATTCATATTTATTCTTTTATATTGGCATGTATATATACTATGTATAAACTTACGTGCTGATATAGACAGCCATCTGGGACTTAGTAATAAGCATCAAGCATCAAGTTCATAAGTGCCTTATGCTCCACTGCCCAGTCAACTCCCGCCTCGATTACTTCGAGTCTGGTGCTCCTCATTCCCACTTCCTTTGACACTCCTCCAACTGGCGAGTCTATATTAAGTAGTGATCCGAATTGGTTCAATATTTTATCGAAACTGCTCGCCCAGTAAGGATCAGCATTTACTTAAAAGAAATTACGATTTGGGCCATTGCTGTTTGGGCGCCATATCTTAACTTATGCTTCATGAAAACTGGTTGCATATAACATCTAGTGTCGGACTTCTATACTTGCATGTTATATTCAAGCAATATGTCAAACTATAATTATAGATGGTGCTGTGAAGTAGTAAACTTGATTTGTCTTATTTAGCAATATATTTATAGAATCAATGATACTCATACATTATCTATCATTAATTTTTGTTCCAACTCTTCTATTGGGTTTTTCTTCCATTATTTATTTATTAGTATGATTGTTTAAATAAATAGTCATATACAGACAGAAATAAAAGCGTAACTATGATAAGAGAATCTCTGGGACTGGACAGGACTACAGTTTCTTATTTTTACAACCCTTTCTAGAGCGGTACAAGCAATTTATATACTTTTATGATACTAAATGTCAAAGTTGTTAATTTCTCATAAATTAAAACTAAGCATTGTTTACATAATGTAACCAATCATATACAAAAAAGAAAGCTGCCACAGCTTTGCTTCTGACTATTTACTCCAAATTACTGGAAATTATTTCTCCATAGACACCCTCCTGAACTGTGTATTTAAGAAGTACCTAGTCAATGATAAAAATTAGTGGAAATTAAATTTGAATTCGTAGAGTATTCGAACATAGTTGTAGAAGGACACTATAGGAGACAAGTTGCATGTACTAGTCTGTAGATAATAGTTGTACATACATGACTTTGAGTCCTTTTCTCCACCCATTTTCTCAGAACATGCTGTAGTCGCATTTCTGTAACTGAGAATATACTGACGTAACACAATGGCTTCTATTGCTCCTTTAAATTTATTTTTTGTACAATTTAAATTATTTTAAATACCTTTTATACTTTATTTACAGATGATTCTACTGTTACTGCTATAAATTAAAATCAGAACTATATAAGATTATAAAAAATACTCAAAGTTATAAAGAAGCCTTTTAGAGTTTATACAAGATAGAAGAGTATTCTTGGGAGACAGAAGAGAGCAAGGGGCTGGTTTGCTGAGTAGAGCTAACTGTCAGGTAGCCCCCAGGTAGAGCGGTCTCGGGGGGGTTCAGGCCACGGAAGGTATCAGTCCTTTCTAGGTGGGGGGGGGGGCTGCTCTGGCTGTCTTGGCAACTGAATAACCTTCCGCTCCTTCCACCAGTTCACCTGATCACCATTTTAAACGCTCTGCTACTGCTAAGATGTGTACGTCTCAGAGAGTTAGCAAGTGAAATAAGCCTTTGTGATGTTAACACCTCCTCTGCTGCCATCTGCTAAATTTAGCATCTTCATCTACATAAATAACCCCTTAGAGGGCCTCCGAGTATTATTTCTGTACTGGGAGTGTGTTCGGTACTTAGATATATTTACGAAATATAAAGTATTAACAATTAAATACTTTAATTGCTGACAAAACGTTTAATCTGGGTGCTAGGAAATGTTTAAGATTTTATAGAAGTGAATGACTTACGTAGGTGTGAGGATTTCAGTAGTCTAAATAGTTGTTACCTGGTTTGAGCTTTGTGTTCATTCCATTTATGCGAGTGTTATTTATGTATATATTTGTAATTTGACATTAAATTGAGTGTAATGGTTCCGTTGAGTAGTATGTGAACATCTTGCATATAAAGCAATTTTTGTCACGTATCACAGCACTATGATTATAGCCTTAATTTTTTTTATTTTAGTAATTTATAGTTAATAAAAATGTGAAAGAAGTTTAGACAAATATGCTTAATACGTATAAAATTATGAAAAAAATCATTGAGTAAAAAAGTTCATTATGACATTAAATCCCCCTCCTCATTTTCCAAATGAGTATTCAAGTTGACATATTGAATAATTCTAATTTTAACAGAAATAATATTTCTTTTTCCAAAATTTTAACTTTTTTTGTGAAACTATGCAAAAATTATAATAAATATAACAGTTAACTAAAATTTACATTGTTCTTCTTAACCGATTATACAATGCTAAATTATGATTGCATCAATACTGAAAATTGTGAGATATATTTATATATAGATAAGAGATACTATTAATTTATGGAAGTCATCCAAGCAACTGAAAGGATCTGAAGGATATAAAAATAGTTATGATAATGGTGAAACGGAAAAAAACTTCAGATTTTTATGTCAAATATTGTAATTTCCAAAATCTTTGGCTTTCTGACTGTATATAATTCCTCTAAATTATAACTTTTATTTACACAAAGGCGTCTTAAAACCGAAAAAAATATTTTCCACTCATCTCCTTTAGCCATTTATCAAATCTTTTTATAGTTTATATTTCTCACTACTAATAAACATTTGAAATGGTTAATTATTTCATATAAACAAAATCAAAGGTACTTGAAGGAAAAAAAAATTTTAATTGTGTATTTAAGACGTGTCAGACACCACAAACATTTTGTAAGACTTGGCTTGTTAGACTAAAGCGACCACAGGACTTGTATTTATATATATAAAAAGAATTTGAAAGTTGTTTTTAGGATTGCAATACTTCAACAAACTGTATATCGTGGAGTAGAAAACAGTGAATGAAAATAAAAAATTATAAATATATTTTACAATATATCTGTAAAAACGAACTAATTAATCAAAAAAATCATCTAAGAAAGGGCAGATGGTCGGGGGGGGGGATCAGCAAAAAAAAAACACTAATAAACAAAACATTATTTATTCGTGCCGACGTTTCGGCCTGATTTTCAGGTCTTCATCAGGGAGCTTACGGAAGAGATTCTAGCTAAACTCAATCAAGCACCCACTTATTAATCTACGGTCAGCTACACATCATTATGAATTCATCTAATACTAATGTATTGGGTTTTATTAATTTAATACTCTAATTAAAGTCAATTCAATTCAATGTTTCATGGAAAATAATACAAATTCCTAGGCATTGATGTGCAATTCACTTTAGATGACGTAAGTACAGAATTCAGATGGCGAAGCAATCCACAAAAATGAAATAAAAAAAACTGTCTCTAATAAAAGATCATAAAGACTATTACTTTTATAACATCTGCAAATTTTTCAGGATAAATATTCCTACGGAAAACAAACAAATTTGTACGGTCCAGTTAACCAAAATGAGAGCATTTTTTCCCCCTCTTTATGGCTTCAGTGGAAGCGAACGACGGTTCATTGAACACACAGCTGTTACAAACTGTTACGTTAATCTCTTCTCTCGTTTTTTGTTTTCTTTGTATTTTATTTTTTTACACAGTATCAGGCAAATTATCTCTTTCCAATAGTTTACATTACGTAAAAGGGACCTTATTATGTATGCTAATTATATTTTTTATCAACATATATTAATTTATTAATGTAGGCATTGTAAAAATGAATGTTGCTAATCTATTAAAATAACAAGAGTTCTTTTTCTACATAGAATATAACCGTTTTTTTAAAAAACTACATAGCAACTTTTTTGAGTATTTTAAACATATATTAAATTAATACAATCTGCTATACTTATTAATCAGTGAGGATGTAAGTATTCAATAACGCCATAAATACTTATAAACAAATAATTATTTAATAAATAAATAATTTTTATTCTATTGCTTTAGTCTACCTCCTCTGAATTCGATCCCACTCCCCCAGGGACTCCGTCCCTTCTTTCCGTCATCTCTCAAGGATTATGTTAGGTGGATTATTGGGCTCAGTGTAGGGTGTTATTACAAAAATATTGTTAATTAAATTGGGGTTTAAACCAGACTTCTTAAGCCTTACTTGTGTAGTTATTATATATTAAATAATAATATGGTATAAGATAAATGAAAACATAAAATTGCTAAATTTAATAGAAGTAAAAATGTACTGAAAAAAAATAATAAAACTCAAAATTTTTATATTTTTAAAATTCTGTATATATTTCAATTAGCAATTAATTTAGTTAAATATATATATAGAGTTTTGTATAAATAAACCTAAATTATTCTTTTAATTATTTTATTACGAAATAACAACTATGTGTAATGTGCTGTTCTATTAAATAATTAAATTGTTAAAATTTACAAAGATAAATATGATTACTATTAAAAAATAACACGGCTTTATTTTGAAAATGCTACTTAGTAATTTTTTTTCATATAGAAATAATTGGCAATATGAATACAATCTTTAATAAATGAAGAACGTTCATTATCAGATCTCATGAATAAAATTAAAGACACCAATTGTCATCGAAGGCTCCGTAATCATCCATCGATGTCACCGTTAATTTATTCTAGCAAACAAAATTGTAGCCTATAAATTGTTTAACATTCATTAAAGCTTTTCAAGGAGCGTTTCCGCTGCCCAATTATCATTTCGTTTAAACGTTTTCGGTAAATAATGCATATTTCTGCTGATTAAGGCAGTCGTTAACATGGTTGTATTCGCAATTAAGAGAATCTCGGAATAGCCTACTTAATTATTAATTATTACTCTTCCCCAGTGAAAACATTACACGCTTTACGCGTTTGCTCTAAATGGATTAACAATGAAAATGATATCTGTTTAAACATCATGATGAAAATTAAGAATAAAAACGTACGGTTCACGAGTTATATTTCAATAGTAAAAGTAATATTATAAATTATTGAAAATTGTTTAAATGTATGGAGTGAGTTAATTAAGTAGGTGTAACGACGGGTTGGGGTTCAAAATGAATGGTGAAAAAAACAATTATATAGTCGATTTTTTAAAGTATTTTAATATAACAATATAAAAATTTAAAAAAAAAAACGTGGAAAAGAAATATATACATTAAATAAAAAAGGAATTTCTAAAAAAAATTAAAATTATTTTTAAAAATTAATTTTATGAGGCCATGTGTGGTGAATTCTCCTCGTGGAGAAGAAGAGCCACCCGGCGTGTCTTGAAGTGAATATGAGGGTTGGCCAAAGAAAAGCACAACTACTGATTAGAGAAATAAGGTATTATTAATCATGAAGTGTAGATAGTTGACCGTAGATTACTGATTGGAGAAGATGGTCGGGGGGAGGGGGGGGAGAGAGAGGGGTGCGGTCAACATAAATAAACAAAAAAAATATTTATTTATGCCGACGTTTCAACCTGATTTTCAGGTCTTCATCAGGGCTATAAAAACAAAAAGACAAACACCATTTAGAGAGAAAAAAAATTAAAAAAATTATATGAATAAAAATAAATATATATATATCAAATAATAATAATAAGAACAAATAAATACCAATATATAAAATAAAATTAATAATAGACTAAAAATTTGGAAATATACATAATAATGGAATGAAAATATAAATTAGTTGATTAATTATCAGGTCGAAACGTCGGCATAGATAAATATATTTTTGTTCATTTATGTTGTTTTTTTTGCTGACCGCACCCCCCGACCATCTTCTCTAATCGGTATTATTAATACCTCTGTAGAAAATAAAAACATGCGACTACCCAAAGCTTACAACAGATACATTTTTTATTGTTTGGAACTATGTTGGCCGCAACTGTAGGTAAATAAATAAATTGCATTAAAAGAATACATGAAAAGGTATGAAGTGAAATGGATAAGGAATTTCACAAATATATTTCAGGAATAATTTACACTATTACTATGAATAATTTACTATAAAGAAAGAAGGTCGATGCCTAATCTGCGGCAATCTTTAGCATACGAAATAGTGATGATTGAGCATATTAAATATATATAGTTATAACATGAAATAGAAATAAATCAGTAATATCAGTGTATCTTTAAAATGGCAGTACACTGACTGATGTCCTTTTATAAGGCTTTTAATAACCTCGTAAGATGATAATTGCAATCCTAGTCCCGAAGAAAATGAAATAATAGTGTAGGTTTAAGAAATTTCGTGTTGTGTAGCTTGATTAATGTTCCGTCATAGTTTATGTACGAAATAATATAAATTTATTAATAAATAGTTAAAATGTTCATCTTAAAAAAAAGGAGGAATAAAATTTTGCATTTGGTATTTATGTAATTGGTAATTTTTTTAAAAAATAATTTCTGTCTCTTTTACCTAGTCATCCTGTAAAATAACCTTTATGATACGAAACTCAAAAAATACTCTAGTGCACACGTGTACTGTCTGTAAACAACGACCCTACTACTGCATCACAAACTCTACAGACACACATGACATTTATTGAATAATGGTATCGAAAATAAATGTTAACAAATTCCACCAGATGAGCTTTACTCTCCGTCGTAAACCTAAACCCACTTGTCTTTCAATATCCTTTTTAAATATCCCACAAACGCCTGTTGAATAGATTCTCTACTTAGGACTCTAACTTAACAAGAGACTTATTTGTAACCCAAGTACAAGACTGAACACCTACTTGACGAACTCTCTAAACTTCTCCTTTATTAAAAAAAAAAATTATATAATATGATATTTAGACCAATTCTGACATAAGGAATTGAGCTTTGGGGCTCAACCAAACCATTAAATTCCTCCCGTATCCAATCCTTAATGCTCCTTATCACGTCTCAAATACAACCACTCATCGACAAAGACCTTCACATGCCTTTCGTTGCAGATTAGGCCCGAAATAGATATGCGTCTTTTAATCTCAAATTCCTTTACAATACCCGATAACCCTCCGAGGCGTCTAAAAGAAGATGGACACGGGACCATCTAATTTAAATAAGTGTTTAAAGTACCATCACTGGGTGGTTTCTTCCCAAGATTATCAAGTATTTGAAGCATTTCTCATATTTACTTGTTGTATTTGTTTGTACAGTTGTAAAATGGAATAAATAAATAAAGAAATTCTAAAGTTTGTTACTTCTATAAGAAGAGAAACCTTAAGTCTGTTGACAATTCGCCCACACCCAAAGTTCTGCCATCCTCACCTTTACCATTTCTGTGCATAAGAATAAATAAAATAAATCTGTATTGCTACAACCCACGAAGTCCGAGATGCAGTACTTTGTAAAGAAGTACTGTTACCATATTGGTTGTGCAGGTAAGGGTATCCTGTTAATGGGACTTGGTTAACTCCGGAGGGCTTTTGAAACCACAGGGTTGACTCACTGCAACAAAACCAGAATAAATAATTATCTGTCGACTCGAACTCTGGTTCACGATGTTATTATTAAAGTGCCTTACCACTGATCAACGAGACTCACCCTTTTGGGTTTACAACAACCACTCTCAAAAAACCTATTGAACCTCATTACCATATAAGTGATTCAGACTTTATGATCCTACCCATAAGGCTTAGAAAAAAGAAAACAATTTATCAAGAAAATCATAGTAGAAAATTTGCACATTGCAGTATTAGTAGTACATAGTATGTTATAGTTTTTACACCCTGTTATAAATAAAACAATATCCTATACTACTCTACTGGTCCTATTGGTTGAAAGTAAGAGCCCATTTTTTGGATCCTTAAGGAATATAAACAAAACGTATTTGAGATTTAAGCAACGACTGACATGGAATCCTCATACAAGACTAAAAAGACAAGAAACTGCTTGTAGATTCCGACTATTGCAACATTAACTAGACAAACGGTCTAAATTGCCAATCCATCACAAAAGACTGATCTACATGACTATTATAAGGCCTATCTGGACATACGGAGTTGAGCTTTGGAGCTCCACTAAACCATCAAATTCCTCCAGAATCCAATCCTTACAGTCCAAAATCCTTCTTAAAATCCTTAATGCTTCTTACCGTGTCACAAATCAAGTCATTCATCAGGACCTCAATGTGCCATATGTTGCCGATTTGGCCAGAACCAGATACCATAATAAACTTTTCAACCACCCTAATCCACTTGTTTCTAACCTGGCTTCTCCTTCATTACCTAATAATCCTCCCAGGCGTCTGAAAAGAAGATGGCCTCGAGATCTTCTCCTCTAGAAATGTTATTGGAGTTATATCAGTGGGTAGATTCTCCACATGTTTTTATCATGTCACCTACAGCAAATTTACTTGTATATATGTGTATACAGTTGTAAATATCAATAAATAAATTTAAAAAAAAAAGAGATTTAACCACTATAGTTAAATTAGACCATTTTTTGAAGTATACACTTTTTCATATTTGTATTCTATAATAGAGGTAACATTATTTTTTTTTCTATTTATTCTCTAATATAAATTTTACATAAGTACCGAAAAGATCAATTTTTTCCTTTTTTGTAAATATTAGATATGTACGAGAGTTTTCCTTCTTTCTGTCAAACTCTAAACGAAGGTAACGATAACAAGGAGGTACGATATCTCTTCCTCCCACATTTTATCAATAGCTTTTATTCTTTTTTCTTATTTTTTTCGTCGCCACTCTTCAAAGACAAAGATGCGTCCACAAGTGCTCCAGCTGTTGATATGAGAGAGGCTTTCCCACAAGCCGAATCAATATTGTGTTATTTTTAAATTTCCTGCCTTTCCCTGAATCTGCTATATTGTTGACGTCAATTTTATATTTTTTCAGTATGATATATATAAGATATAATCAATTTCATGTACGATATATATATATATTTTTTTTATAGATTACTAGCAGACCCGGAAATGTTTCGCTATTGAAACTTAGATAAAAATTAATATATAGATGAAGTGATGAGACGGTAACTATAGTAACAGTTAACTTCGTTATATATGTAATTGTTATTACTGGTCCGATTTAGTTGATTTTTTCTTATTATTTAATGCAGTTTTATTATCTATGTACGCCATTAGGCATTAGTATACCAAATACCGCTATTTTGAGCCATTTATACGATTTTGTAATAACAGTGCTCAGAGGTTTAAATAACATTTTTTTGGTATTCCAGTGGCCGAAAACTGGCGGTCCAAAACTATCCTGTTACAGCTCAGAGCGATACGGCACTGTCTGAGGAATTATATTTTAAATTGAAAAATCACGCGGAAGACAGGAATACCGAAATAGAAAATATCTTACGGTATTTACATAATTATAATGATTTTTTTATTGCTATTTACAACTTTACATTATAATACATTTAGTAAATCTGATCTAAGTTAAATTGGAGTGTTACAGGCGTGTAGAAAAACTACCCGTTGGTAGCACTCTAATGACATTTTACATTGGCTGGTCTCGTGGCCATCTTCTTTTCTATTGGAAGGAGTGATATCTGGTTCAGGCTAGATCGGTTACATAGAGAATATTAAGGTCTTTATGCATGATTTTATTTGTGACAAAGTAAGGAGCATTGAGGATTTCACGAAGGATTTTGGATTGTAAGGATTGAATACGAGAGGAATTCGAAGGTTTAGTGGAGCCCCAAAGCTCAACTCCATATGTCCAGATTGACCTTATTACAGTCATGTAGATCAGTTTTTTGTAATGTGTTGGAAGTTTAGTACCGTTTGTCTAGTAAGTGCTGTAATAGTCGAAATCGACGTGCAGTTTCCTGTCTTTTCAGTCTTGTGTGAGGATTCCAGGTTAATCGTTTATCCAAATGTAGTCCAAGGTAGCGGATCTGTTCGACAGGGGTAAGAGTAACATCATTAAATGAAACTGTAGGGCAGTCAGTAGGTTTATGACGAAGGGTAAAGATGATTTGATAGGATTTGTTGGACTTTATCTTAATAATGATTTTAAAAATTAAAATTAAAAAAAGAACATGGACTAACCAATTCAAATTTGACCAAGTTTATAGTAAATTTTCTTAAAATATAATACCCACAAACCTATCCCATGATGATACTACTGTCGAAAGTGAAAAAGAATTCTCTTGAACAAAAATTTATTGCGATAACTAAAAAAAAAAATTCTAGAAAACAAAATACAAATTAGTTTAGAGGAACCAATTTATTTGAAGATGACGGATTTACAGATTAAAACAAGAAAAAGTATATCATGTATTGCTAACAGTACCACCAACTAGTGTAGATACTGAAAGAGTGTTTTCGACAGCCGGTAATTTTTATACAAAACTACATTCCAGGTTTAATGACAATACAATTTATGCTTGATGTATGTTTTTTAAGATCACATTTCAAAAATTTGTAATAGTACCACAGTATAATCACATAATCATATTTAATTTCTGTTGTGATTTAAATACATAAGATGTTCCTTGTTACTTAGCTCTTTTTGTATAATGTTATAATTTTTAAGTTACAAATGATTTTTTGTGGTATTTAATCTTTCTAATAAAACTGGCAAATAAAACGATGATACATCAGTGTTTTTTTTTTCTTTTTTTCTAAAATTCATAAAACCAGTATTCCGGTATTAGGATCTAAAAAATACTTATTAATATTATTGAACTTTTGGTTCGGTATTGCAATCACTATATGTATATGTCGTATATACACAACATAAAATATGAATAGTTTTTACATGATAACCCTCATTATGCTTCAATATTGTATTGCATTAAAATAAGTTAAAACAGGCACACGTATCCAAGTGTTGTAAAAGATTTTTTAGAAGTGAAACAAAGTTAATAATCGTTTTTAGCACCTCAAGGAACTCTTAAGTACGAATTTTTGAAAAAAAAATTGTAAAATAAAATGTTTTGACCCAGAATTTCGCCTTATATTCGCTGTGTCTATAATGTTTTTTGAAAAATAAATTGTTTATGGTACCCCCGTAAAACATATTTAAGGTCAGCTCAAAATGCTGCCATCTGGTGGGAGAAAAAAGAAGTAGCTAAGTATCCACAGAGTGAGTGAGGACAGGTACCACGTATGAGGGAGAACTAACCAATGGATGAACCCACAGGCTACCTAGAGCAATTACAACAGGGAACAGAGACGGGATGAGAAAAAGAAAAAACAGAACAAGAGATAACCTCCAAGATCTACAAAAGCTCTATATCAGTAGCCAACCATCAAGAAAATTGTAATATCATGTATTCCATAATCATAATTAATAAATCTAACTAATATTGTACTAACATTATAACCTAATCAAACCATATCAATATATCAATTCTTTAAATCATGCAGAATAGAGGCACATCTATATAAGGTATCAATGTATCATTATACTAAACCCACTAAATAAAGTCCACTTCATTATAATCCAGAACCAGTATTTTTAAATAAAAATTCAATCACTGTAGATTTTGATTCATCTCAGCGGTGATTGAACAAGTGGTCCTCCGGGCCAGATAATTTTATATAACCAATATAATTCAGTTGAACAAAATAGAATTAACTTCAACATGACTCAACTGCACGGGAGTCTTCCTCGATGTTGAACAAGCTTT
>NW_027109151.1:126424-146306 GCF_000696795.3 Halyomorpha halys
ATGTTTGAAGTACCACCAATGGGTGGTTCCTTCCCAAGATTTTCAAGTGTATATGAAACATACTACATATTTACCTGTTGTATTATTTTGTACAGTAGTAAATTACAATAAATAAATAATAAAAAAAAAAAAACATGAATCAAACTACTGAATATTTACAACAAGATTAGGATTTAGGACTCAACAAACTGCACCATAGAGCACAAACCTCTCTAATTTAAAAAAACTCAGAATGGGAGGTATAAAATAAATTGTGAGAAACGTATTTTCATTATTTTAAACTAATATTTAGCCAATATATGGGCATAAATTTAAATTTTAGATTATTTAAGTTAATGTAGGTTAAACAAGGAGACATTCAGCTTTCTAATAGTTGTACTAACGTATGAATTGGATAATATGCAGAGAAGGTATGAACAATGGTCACTAGAATTAAAGAAGAACTCTCCATATAAATAAAGACTAAAAATATCAAATTTTTAATTTGATAAAAAATGATAAAGAGTTTGACACGATGCTAGAAACGAATATGATTTGATTTTTCAAAAAAAAAAAAAAAAAAATTGTAGACCTACGGCCTATTGTTCCGACGGTAAAAAAACATGTTCGGTCGCCACAGTATAAAGGTAGGCTTAAATTTAGTATGTGACGGTGTAATATATTTTAAAATTGCTCGAAGTATATATAGTTGAAAAATAGCTTATTCAAATTCCTAATTAGCAATACATTTCTTATTTTGATAAATAACTTGGAATACTTCACATCTCAGTTGTTATCATTTATGATTCATCAACTCCATTATCTCAACTTCAGCAACCCGTCGGCCTACTTCTTTCCCTCCACCACCCAGTTAAAAGTTACAACTGAACCTCGGCAACTGTTGACCGTCGAGACACTGAGGTGTTGATATGTCAGGCCGTTTGGCTAATAGACCGGAAGGCGGGCGAGTTCACTGCTACTATAATTAAAACTTTAGATGGGAAAACTTCGAGCGGTTCCGAGTGAGGGCGCCAGTGTCCGGCCGCGGTTAGACTTTTCCAAATAAAACAGAGAGAGCGCTCCCGTCCCTAACATAGGAAAAACTTCTTTTTAATGGACTTTAAGCAGATAAAGGAACGGAAGGTGGCCTTCGTAAAAACCACTTATTCCCCTTTTACACGAGTTATTGACTCAAAAACTAGGAATCTGAGTTCTTTCCGACATTTCTATGGCCTTAATTTCCGTCCTATCTCGGGAACTAAATACCCTTTTTGGATAAATTCGAGGAAATCCAACCCTCTTCTTCAACTTTTTTTTATACTAGAACTTCTGGGATATACCAACTTTGGAAACCGTAATACTCTACCTTCAAAACATTAGAATTAGATTAAAATTACGTTGCAGGGTTTGTTTATGATTACAAAATAAATTAATCAGTGCCAGAGCATGAATAAAAAATACACGACGTGATGATGCCAGTCAAAAGTAGCAGTGAAAATTAAAATAGGGAGTGACATTTCCTACTTTATCGCTCTTTCACTGTTGAAATGGATTGATCTTTTTTTTTATATCTTTATTCAAATTTACAACTGAAAAAAATAGTAAGTGCGTAATATAATATAAAGTTATATTTAATTGCTTAGCCCTTGTCTTACCCAAAGGTACTTTAAGGTGGATCAGTTAACGTCCGCTGTGTGCGGAGAGGCGCAGTGGTGATACAGCGTCGACATGCGCATGTCATAATCTCACAAGAGGAGATCATAATACATAACTAGGGAATGTTTGATTGAAAATCATTATTAATAGATATTTATCTTTATTTGAGAAAAATAAAGATAAATATCTATTAATAATGTTTGATTGAAAATCATTACTTACACTTATTAATCATAATATTATACAATTTTTTTAATATTAAAATTTTTTTTTTAATGAATGGAATATGGTCCAGGTGCGGTAAAAAAAAACTGAAATAGTAAATGGGTATACTATTTTTATTGAGCCAACGTTTCATCCTACGTTGCAGGGCTTCGTTAGGGCTAAAAAAGATACAAACACTTGACATAGTTACAAAAAAAGAAATAACATAACTGGAAAATAACAGGGGTAAACAATGAAAAGTAAAATTTAATAGAAAAATTAAAGGTTATAAACAGTAAATGAAAAGGGTAATAGTAACAGATAGATAAGAGATAAAATAAGAGAATAAATATTAAAGAATTTACAAATTAAAAGATGAAAAAAGAAAAGAAAAAAATCAAATGATGAGACAGAATTCATACCTGTTTTGACGGTGGTCCGCTTGTATTGGGAGAAGTGGGAATGACAGTTTAGCACGCCACAATAACGAAAATAATTTTAAAGTAAACATTGTAAAAAAAAAAATTTTAAAGTAACCATTGTAAAAAAAAATTAAATTAGGTAAACAATAAATGGTAATATGCATAATAGAGGGGAAGAAGAGATATTTACAAACTTATAAAAAAAAATAAATAAAAAACTTTAAAAAAAACAAAAAAACTTCATCGATAGAAAAACAACGGAGAAATAAAGTATAAAATAATGGGATACAATATGTGTAAGTGATTAAGAAAGACAATATACCAAATGAGTGGGGATACAGTGTAAATTATAATTAACATTTTTTTCAAGTTTCAGCTAATTAAAACTAATCGATTTTTTTTTACCATAATTAAGTTAAACTATAAAAACAATTAATTTTTTTTATTAATTTCTATGTTTAGAATAAATGTATTAATATTTTTATTAGCAATGGTATTATATTGTGATTTCCAGGTTGATATCGGCCCATTATGTCTCTAGCAGAAGTTGATTTTGTATCGTAAAATTTAATATAATGGATTTATTATTTCAAAATATCTCTTAAATTTTGAAATAATAAATCCACAACAAATGAAAAGGAGAATGGAATTGCAAACATTTTGGACTGACAGTGAAAGTTAAATACGGGCTAACTATAATAGATGATGGATGTGGGCGAGGAACGCTGTGGACAGTGTATATTCGGCTGGGATGCATTCCTGGTGCATGGCTGCACACCGCTTGATTCATTTGTCGCTTCATAATGGCCCCGTCCACCGACTGGAACAATGAGCCAAATGGAATTATTGCTTCTCCTTTGTTCCCACTCGCTCCTGCCGGTTTTATTGTCGGCATTAATCCCGTGTTCCTCCGATCGTCATACACTTCATCACCCACTTTCAACCTCTCTCTGATAACGGTACGAGTTCTATCACTGTTTACCGTCCTCAAATCTTGTCATTTCTCAGGTGTTAATTTACAAAATAGAAGTGTCTTAAAAATCCTTCGTAAAATCCTTAATGCTCCTTACTTTGTCACAAATCAAGTCATCCATCAGGACCTCAATGTTTCATAAGTTGCCGATTTGGCCAGAACCAGATACCGTTCCTTCCATAATAAACTTCCCAACCACCCAAATCTACTTGTTTCTAACCTGGCTACTCCTTCATTACCTAATAATCTTCCTAGGCGTCTGAAAAGAAGATGGCCTCGAGATCTTCTCCTCTAGAAATGTTATTGGAGTTCTATCAGTGGGTAGATTCTCCACATGTTTGTATCATGTCACTATGTCACCCACAGCAAATTTACTTGTTGTATATATGTGTATACAGTTGTAAATAACAATAAATAAATTACAAAAAAAAAAAGTGTCTTGCGATGGGTCTTTAAAAGAATATTAAGTTGTAGACATATGCTTGCCAAAACTAGTGATTAATGACATGGTTTACAAACTCATGAAGTTTAAAATCCTCTCATTACAACAAAGAGTGTGGAAGCAGTGAGCGGCCGGCTATGCTTCCCCATTTGTCTCCCAACAGCAATTGTTCTAAACGTAAAGTATTGTCAACAATATGTTGACTGATCTATTTTATGTAAGGTAAATATACCAATAATGGTATTGGCCATTGGAGTAAGCGCTTCAAGGACCAAATAACCATAAACAACCAAATCCACCTAATAATAATGATGTCAAAAATATTGAACCAACTATGAACACTAATGGGAAATTAGGTATTTCCCATTTTTTTTTCAGTTGGTAAATTTAGAGATATGATATTTTGATGACATATTATTTACTGTAAAATTATAATGATGAGGTAATAGTCGTCTATGGATTAATTAATGAGGAGAAGTAGGTTGAGGATTCGATCAGTGAATAATACAAAAACTTATTTATTACTGTCAACGTTTCGGCGAGTATTTTAAGTCTTCATCAGGGCTAAAAATATAGAAAACTATACAGGTATATAGTCCAAAGGGAATAATTAAATTATTCATATTTATTTATTATGAAATAATAATAATTAAATGATAACAACTAATGATTAAAAGAATATACAGAATGATTAGAAAATAACTAATATTATGAAATATAGCATTATGGATACATAAATAGTTTATAGATTATAAGAAGGCAAAGGATCTATGAGAAGAGTATTAAAATATAAAATATTAAAATCAAGTAAGAGGAAAGAACAAATAAAAAAACATATGTGAAAATGTAGTTAGTAAATATATGAACAAAATGAAAACAAAGTAATGGAAGAGGTGGGAAATAAACCGTATACATAGCTAAAATTAAATCGGTAAGTATAGTGACTATTTAAAAAAAAAAACTAATTAAAGAAGTGGGAAATAAAATGTATTTATAAATAAATAATTAATATGTACCAATCTTTTTTTTTTTTTAGAATATGAATTACATATGAAATGTTATTTTTAAGGAAAAATTGAATCGGATTCGTTCCCAGCGTGTTTTGTAACTCTTAAATACAAAATTGCTTAAAAATAAATGCTTAGTGAACCCGAAGGTTCGATGACGATTCCAATAATCCTTTTTTTCAGGGACGCCACTCCAAATCTACTGAATAAGTTTTAATACAATCTTCCCATCTACGTTTCGGTTTAATCCTCAGAGGTTTCCAGTCGCTTCAGTGTTTATTAACATTTTAGGGATCCGTTCGTTAGTAAGCCCTACAATCTTGCATGCCCACCTTCTACTACAACCTAAATTAAATTTACTGGGTAAAGTCCCCTCAATTTAGCATTTTTTAAGTTTCTAAGTTCTCCCCTTTTTATCCTTTTTCGTTCCGAAAACTTTACGTAATATGAAGAAGATGGTCAGGGTTGCGGTAAATAATAACAAAATAGTCTTCAACAACTTTTATCCGATGTTTCGCCCCACTTTGTAGAGCTTCATCGGGGATAAAAAGATACAAAAAATAACTAAGAAAATTTTGAAATATTAAGATACAAAAAAGGTAAATTAAGGTAAGATAAATAATATGTAAAAAATTAGTGAAAAGAAAATTATATACAAAACTATATAATAAACTATAAATAAAACTGTATTCATAAAATAAACTTGAATAAAAAATAATTTAAAAAATACGTAAACTTTACGGGTAAAAAAGTACAGGAGATGCATATAAAATAGAAAAGTAATTAAAAGAAAATTAACACACACGAGGGCACGTTCCGCACCCATAAACAGTGGGAAGGATAATAGTTTTGTAAATTCTAACTTTTAAGTTTTTAGATAAAAGGTGCAAGCTTAGTAATTTTCGAAATTGAAAAATAACAAGCATTTCCCGACTACAACCTCGCTTTAATTTCCTTATCAACTTCATTTTTTTAATTTTCTTATCAGGTTCATTTCAATTGTTGTTTTTAAGTTTAAATTACATAAGATATGCTCAGTATACACCGCCGAACTCCACGCGATAGCATCAGCCCTCCATTTTTGCTTTTCAATAACTCAGAAGACTATAGTAATAATCTCAGATTTGTTGAGCTCTCTAAAAAGTTTGAGAAACATGTACCCCGAACATCCACTCATCATAAGAATTCAATCCTTCCTTCAAAAATTATCACAGCAAGGTAAATCCATTATTTTCATATGGGCTCCAAGCCACATTGGCATTGTTGGTAACGAGCTCGCAGACAAAGCTGCCAGAGAGGCACTCACGCTCCCTGGCTGAGGCACCGCCGTTCTTACCCCATCAGAACTCAGTACGCCCCTTAAATTACAAATATGAGAAAAATGGCAGGCCAAGTGGGATGAAAGCTCTTCGAGTAAATTAAAAGAAATAAAACGATCTGTAAAACCATGGTCGACATCCTACCGCAACAGCCGCAGGGAGGAGGTTGCTCTGGCCCGCTTGAGAATAGGTCATACTCTCTTCACGCACTCTCACCTGATCAGAAAACTGCCACCTCCAACGTGTAAATATTGTCAGTCCATTCTTACGATTTGACATATTTTTGAAGAGTGTACTCACTATTTGCCAACAATAAATAGGATAGGACTGACCCCAAATTTATCCGAAGCTCTCGCAGATGAGGAAGCCAAAATTACACGAGTGTTTGAATTTTTAAAAGCACATCGCCTTCTTTATAAATTATAACTCCTCTTCGATTTTAATTTTTTAAAATGTTTTTTACCTGTTTTATTTTTTTTTAATTAATTTTTTTTTTATTGCTATATTTTTTTATTTTTTTACTTTTATCATGCCATAGGCGTTGATGACCAGAGGGTTTTACGCCTTTAATCAACAATCAACAACAACAACTTCATTTTTTCTAGTTGCTCTAGAATCTATACACTTAAACCTATCTACTTTTAAAAAAAAACTTAATATGAATCAAAAATTCGAAATCTAAATTTTTTTTTTATACTGACTGAAAGAAATGTCCGTGGGTTCACATGCCTTCACATTTTTTGACCAAGTATCACAAAAAAAAGTTTTAGAAATATTTGAACTTAAAAATTATGTATTAAGTAAGTTTTGATGGAAATGCTTTGAGAGTAAATTAGGGAAGATAGTGCAGATATGCATAAGATTCATAAGCTATAAAAAAAAAAAAAATTAAATAAAAATATTGTTTCATACAACGATTTAGGAGTATCGGTAAATTTCTTTTTAAAATAAAATCTATAAGCGAACCTAATCCATCTTTTGGTTTCTTTCAGGTCCGGACCTGACGGTTCCTTTGTCTTGGGAGACTGGCCATCTATCAGGAATTTTCCCTTTCAACAGGTCTGATAAAGCTATCCTCACCCTCTTTGAATGAGACAAATGAAGAGTACGCCCTATTTAATTGGCCCACGGGAGGCCTTTCCCAAGATTGATTCCTTTTTATCGAGTTAATGATTGATGGAGGCCGCTGGAGTGATATATAGCGTACCTTCCCTTTATGCTCTCTCCAGCACTCCAGCTTCAGCTCAGGTCCACAATATACTTCTCACGCAGTCTCTTTTATCTTACCTAGGATTCTCACCTTCAACATGACGAACTTGAAATTCTCGAAGAAAACTTCAGAATGTATGTAAGTATGATACATTGAATAATGAGACTGAATTAATAATCTTTTTAACTTACGTAAAAAGGTAAACAGAAGGTGAAATAAATATGGTAAAGGTGAGCTATAGTAGCAAATAAAAGGAAACATTAACAATATTAATAAAAATAACAAATAAACATAAATGGGAGTACCTGTCAAATTGAAACAGAAATGTCAACTGCCAAGTCGGGCATCCGTTTTCAAATTTCCCCACTTCTTTGCTAACCCTCAAAAAATTTTTTTAAAAAAATATATAGATAGATAAAATGACAAATTCATGTAATATATATATATATATATAAAAAAAAAAAAGAACTGAATGCATTAATTTTTTATCTTTTACTTGTCACTAAACCCTAGTTTTAATCTTTACCTACAGATACCTCTAGATTAAACTTTATTAAAATTAAATTATTTTGTTCTTTTACAATTATAAGACTTGTAGTTTTATAATTTTTTTATTTGAAAAATTGATCTGAGTTTTAATTAATTTGGTCCCAGCAATAAACCTTTCTCCTCCCCTTTTATTAAAAATCCCGCCTAGACAAGCGATTTTTTGTTTTCAGGTTTCAATGTTAGGAATAAACAAAGGCTGAATAATACTCCACTAATGATGGGGTAAAAACCTCAGGTTTTTTGTTGTTGTTTTTCAATCAGTGAAATATACCAATACTGTTCACAAATGTTATTTTATTTTATTTCTGCTTTACTACTGAATATCACTTATACGGTATGGCATTTTTTTGATTAATCATAATTTTTCTAATTTATCAAGCTTCTGTTTCTGAGGAACTCTATCTATTTTCTACTAATGACTCATTTATATAAAAAAAAATTAAAAATTAACTACAACAACAAAAATCTAAAACATCAATTACAATTTTCAGTCATTTTTTACGTATATTCATTCTGTTAAGTAACAATGTAATTTAACTACTTTTATAAACATAGAAAAACCCTTTCGAATCAATAAATTCCTTCACAAAGTAAAAACATTAAAATGCAATTTCCCCTCAAATGCATACACATGTTTCTTGTGCTGGAGTATTTTCTAAACGGGCACATCTACTTGGAAGATAAATGTTCCCCATTTGCAATGGCTACTTGAAACAAATTAAGTTTAGTTTTTTTTTAACACGATTTTCATTTAAACTTTCGTTTGCTTGCAGTCATTAATATGCATTTAAATTAGTTCAGACATTCAGGCTCTTCAGAATGAATAGACTAACCTCCCACCCATAAATATAAAAAATAATAAATTGGCCTAAGTCACGTATCAATGCAATAAAGTGATTATTTTTTTATTCATTCCTAATTCCATCCAAACTATATGATATACTTGATAATGTTTTTTTTTATAATATTTTTTTTTTACGAATGTGAAACGTGACAAGCTATATATCCAAAGGAATCCCGCTTATATGGTTTCTTAATATCCGACTATCCAAAACTTTTTTTTTATTCATGAACCCTCCTCCATCATTACTACTTCTCTTTTATGGTGTTCCGCAAGGTTGCCTCCTCTCACCAACCTTAGTAACCATATATATATTAAGAATCAACCTAATGCTATCCGCTATTCCCAGTATCAATATATATATATTTGTATTTCAATCCCTAATAACCCAAAAAACCTTCCTTTATCATTGACCTCACCATACGCTTATATATTCACCTGTTTAACACAAGATCCCAACCAACCCAGTTGTACATCCCTATCCATAACTGCCTTGTTTGAAAAAATCTTAGCTGTTTCAGCTACCTCATTTTTGAATCCCTTACTACATCCATCTATAAACCCCATTAAAATCATTTAAACACCAATTATATATCCATCTTCATGATTATAGATCAATCTTCCCTGAACTTAAAAAAAACAAAACATTAATATACCTGTAAGCTTAGATAAATATTTATCTTTTATTGATATTTTATTTATATAATTATTTAAATAGTTTTATTTAGTTGTGTTTAAAAACATTTAATGTAAACTGACAAATGCTATTGAAACTGTTTCATATTCTGAAGTGACCTAGAATAAAGGTAGATTTTTTATTTAATTTTAACAACTTGCCTATAAAATACAGCTTTAATGCTGATTGCTATAATAAACAGCAAATAAGATAAACTGGACACTTGTTAATAAAACTTAGCAAAGATGTATAAATCATACTTATGGCTATTTTTATTAGGATTTGCGAAGTAAAATGCCCTTAGGAATAGAATCGCTGGAGGCCAAAAAAAAAAAATCAGTAACACACATGTTGATTGAAATAAACAGAATAGCATAAGGTGATAATTGATAAATGGTATATATTAATGTGCTCAATTCTTTGCAGCATGAGAACTGTGGCGGCGCCGGTTCGAATTCAGCCTAGAGGGTCGACTTTTTTTATTTCCGTGGTGGTTCCACTAAATGATAACTTAACCCTCACCACGGTTAGAATAGATTGGTTACCTCTACATAACCCGCCCATATATTAGAAATGACCAGGAAGAGGGTAAAAAAAAAAACTCCAGTTAAAGTTGGCGCTTTAACTCGCTCGCCTACAAACGGCCCTTATGTCACGTGCAAACTAAACATTAGTTGGTGTCATGCTCAAGACATACCCCTAACAGCTGATGAAAATACTAGTATCATACGCATAATTTATTTATTTTTATATCTCTTCACAGAGTAGAAGCCTAAATTTAGCATTTTGAATTTAGGTTTTTTCTGTTCATAAACGTGGTTTTTATCATAAAAAGACCAGCTAAATAGCAAATTTAAGACAAATCTGTGTAAACAGCATAGTGTTAAGCTATTTAATATTTTAGAAGATTGATAGTATAAAAACAAAACCCGAACCATTACTATATGTATTGTCATATAATGTCATTTATGCAGCTATTATTTATTGCAATATGTTTCTCATGTTATTTATTAAAACAAAAACAAACAATTATTAAATTACCTGGTTAAAGTCAGTTAAATTTAACGTGAGTGGAACTGCGGGACACAGCTTGTTAAATTAATTCATTAGTAATTCTACGATGCGTAATTACATTATGATATATGTTCAATGATAAAACATAAAATTACAAATTTCATAATTGGAAGTAGAGAACCTACAATTTTATTGTTGTTATATTTTCTTTTATTGGCTCGACAAACTGGTCCATAAACCGCATTGGTATTTTTCCAATCACCGCCCTCAGAATATTGCTTATGCCGCATGTATAGAATAGTTGAAAATATTTAATATTGGTAAGGCAATGGAGGCGTGCTTAGATAGTTCCTGCAATCAAGTGCATTCCCCATTTCTGAACTAGGCAAAGTATCTACTTCTTCCATATTCTTGATATTGCATGTAGTGAATACACTATAATATAAAAAGCTCTTGTAGGGAATTTAGAAGTTTTTCAATTCTCTTCATAAATAGTTTAGATATTGGTTTTCTTGGTCATGTACACCATTCTCATTAGGATTTCTCCACGTTGGTTCATTGAGATATTATTTTCATGTGAGCACAAGCAAGTATAAGAAGGCCTGTCCTTTAGCCTGAGCCTAGCAAATAGCAAATGAGCTATCTAAATATTGGTATAAAAGAAATGCTTAGTGATAAAATAACCAATAACTAACATATCTCTAAAATGTATCAGTTTGGGCGCCATAAAATTTTATCATCTATCGCTTTAGGTATAAACAAATTCAAAAAGCTTGGTAAGTACTATTACGGTTCTAATATATGGATGGAACAACCATGCTTCAGGGCTTATAAGATACGATATCTTGATATTGGGAGTAAATATAAACGAACAAGGCCGACCATCGCATGTCCAGAAAAAGGTTTCGATTGGCTGTAATGGTACTGCCATAATAATGATGCGTTGGCTATCGGCTCCGAATATCTACTTGTATAAATAAACTGGACACTGGATAGAGATCATGGCAAAGATACTCGCAGAAAAAATAGGCTATCGTTGGGAGCGAAATAAATATCGAACACGAAGGTATAGGTTAGAATACCATGATAATATTACGTATTTCTCATATTTTTTAATGATATACAATAAAAATATATTCTATGAAATATAACATGCAAGTAGACAAAGTAAAAAATACATAAATACAAATTAATATTATTTATTTAGGAAGACAATTTTAGACGTAAAATATTATTGTGATTAATGTTGTTTTAGTTTTAATGCTATTAATTAGTTTTAATGCTATTTCGCTTCTTTGCTGGTATTATAAGGACAATGTAAGCTATGTCTGCAAGAACTATATATATTTTTTAAATCAATCTTTTTTAATTTAGTTTCTTGAACACGTTGATTCAAAGGTTTGACCTTTTTTTATACTTGGTCAAGACGAAAAATTAAAAAAAAAAAAAAATTAAATTAACATTTTAGAAGTGTGACAGTTTCCCATAAATGTCGGAAAAGAAGAATTTTAGATTTCAGTCGGAAAATGTAGATATATGTTTGCAAAAATGTAAACTTTTTATATTAGTCATAAAATATGTATTTTGGATAATTATATAGTAAAGATAAAAGAACAACTTCAGATTTTGGAAATCGATTTTTAGAATACTTAAGTTTTCAGAATCCATCTTCAAATTTTGGTACATAATATCCTTTTTTTGTAGTTCTTGAGTGTTATCAATATTATGAGGAAGAAGCATGAATTTTTTTTCAAAGAAGAGAAAGTCTCATGTTAACTGTAGTAAATGAAGTAGCCAAAAAAAAGTAAATAAAAATTTTGGATAATTTCCAGTAATCAATTTATTTAAACCTCAGAACAGTGCTTCCTTTAAAAAAAAATACTAGAACGATTAAACATTATTAAATTGTCTAATGAATGAGTGCCTAATATTATAAATAGAGATTTTATTATTAGGCCAAAAGTTCAATACCGGTATTCGGTATTTTTTTAGATCCTAATACTGGAATACCGGTTTTAATTCTGGTATTCGGAATTTTAGAAAAAGAAAAAAAAAACAGGTGATTATTTGTTTTATTTGAGAGAGGAAATATTACTAAAAATCTTTTGTAATTTATAAATTATAACAGTATATAAGGCATTACAATAATGTGTAAATATAATTATTCAGCCACTGGTACTTAACAAAAAATAATGGTTCAATTGTATTGTCATTAAGCCCTGTATTGTCATAAAGTCTGAAACGTAATTTTGTCCAAAAATCTACGCAAGTTGGTGGTATTGTAATCAATGTGCGATATACGTTTTCCTAGTAAAACAGGTGTTAAATTATTTACTTCTAAATTCCTCATCTTTAAATAAATCAGTTTCTAGTCGGTTGGTTGTGAATATAATTCATTTCTATATTGAATTTGGTTTGTTGATTTTTTTTTTTTTTTTGTTATTGCTAATACTTATTTTGGATAAAGAGACAATTCCATTTTACCTTCCAATGGGACAGTTTTGGCCCGTCTGCTTGGATGATTCACATATAATTCATTTTTATACAGTATTCACTGTATAATTAATTTCACCCGTTAGGGGACCATAAAAATACAATTTTTCCATGTTGGCGAACCCTGAACATATAGTGGAGACAATTTTAAAATATAATTTTATAATTATAAAAAAATAAATGTCTAGTAAATACCGAAAAAACAAAAAAAAAAAGTAATTTTATACAATTTTGTATTATGTAGTTACAAGGTTAATTAATTTTTTTTTGTTTTTTCGGTATTTACTAGAGATTTATTTTTTTATAATTATAAAATTATATTTTAAAATTGTCCCCACTATATGTTCAGGGTTCGCCAACATGTGTAAACAATGTTCAGATTTTATTTTTTAAAACAGAGACTGTCTCTTCATTCCATTTATTCTTTGAAAGGCATTATATAATTATTTCGCTATGTTGTGTGTATTTTATTTTTAAAATTTTTTTAATCATTTATTTATTGTTATTTACGACTGTATAACATATATACAACAAGTAAATTTGTGATAGTGACATGATACAAACATGTGGAGAATCTACCTATTGATAGAACTCCAATTTTATTTTTAAATCCACTATTTCGTAGTCCTAATAAAAATAGTTTTAGTGTCTGTTTGTTAGTATTTTGTTCTTTTATATATATTTTTATCTTTTTTTATATATTTTGTTGTTTTAATAAATGTTATTCTTTTTTTATATTGTTGCCACTATTTAATTTTTTTCTTTTAAAAAAATAAAAAAAATGAAAAATAACTTTGTTCAATTAATGTGTGGATATGCTGCAAATAAAATAACTATAGATTTAAAGAAGACAGATAAATTCGTTATTATTATTTTTTTTTTTAACTTTTAAGGAATATAAGAATAAATCAAAATTATAAAACATTCATTCAATCCGTGCTCATAAAGTCATTCATTTATTTATCTTGAAATGTATATAGTAATCTAATAATATTTTGCTCAAATATCTATATTCTGTATTCCGGTTTTGCAAACCCTAATTATAAATAATTCAGATTTATGGGTATAATCAATGATATGAAAATTAACAAAAATTCAATTTTTACATCAAATTCTGTGTCAATTTTTTTTACAATATTACATGCATCGAAACGGCTCCTTTACATTCAAAATTATTCGAATAATATTTCTATTGAAATAAATTTCACCCTGACATATCAAATAATAATACCCATATATCTCACCCACTCACAGCAAGATTGTCTCCCTCAATCAATCATCAAATCTTTACTTCTTTGACACTTTGACCTGAAAATATGCAAACTTATTCTTTTAGCCTGAAGCTAAAAGGAAATATTTTATACATCATTTATTTTAATGTTTTCCCCGAAAAATAGTCCATCCACCTTTAAAATCAGTAAAACTTTTTTCTTATTATTAAAGGTCTAAAATGAATAAATTTTTAAATTACTAAACTCTACCAAATCTTTGATCATTAATTGCATCTATCCCAGAACTTATATTTTTAAAAGTTTATTTTAAATATTACTCAGAATATAAAAATATCAATACAGTAAAAAAATTAATTATGCAAAGTTTATCCCTTCCTCGTTCGGAAAGAGAATATTTTGTAAGACAGCTAAAGTAAAGTAGGTATAGAAGCTTTTATCCTTTTTTTCCCCAAAGAAGATTAAAAATAAACATTATGCTGCTATGTAAATCCTTCATTACTCCAGACAGTTGATACGTAATGTAAACATAGACGTGAAAACGCCGGACGGCTCAGAGTAGAAGTGTAAAAACACAAAACAAAATAAAAATCACTGACGCTACTGCCTTTTCGGGTATAATAGCGATTTAATTGTGTATGGAATCCGATAATAAATTATTACTCTATGTTCTACTCGTTATGAGTAAAGGAAGGTTACAAGTGAGGTTATAATATAAGTGTATAAATAGTGGTAAAAGAGAAATAATTTGACTGTGATTTTTAATGTATTTTTGACATATTAGATGTAAATGTTTTGACCTGGGCAGAATAGCCTGTATGGAGTTTTTTTAAAATGGTTAAATGATATGTCTCATAGTAAATTAAGATTGTCCCTGAAGATGGCCGAATTGGCCGAAACGTTGGACGTGTGAATGAAATAAATGTTTTGAGACTATAATTTGGATAGTGTTTTTGAATTATTTAGTAAATAATTTATTATTTTATTGTGATTCGTAAAAGCCCTTGGATCTATTACAGTAATAACGAGAATTTATATGTAAAATTTTTAAAAAACACGAGGGAGTCATAAACGTTCAAATTAAAAACTGATGACCAAAAAACATTTTACTAATATTTAAGGTGATTTTTGTTGTAATAAATGAACAAAAGATAAGTAATTTAAATATGTAATTTTCAGTACTTAAGGATTGATTATTGAGGTGCTTATGAATATTTAGTCTAATGTGGTTTATAAAAGATGGAAGATAGGATGAAAAGTAGCAGATAATTAGGAAGAGAAAGAGAATAATCGTGACTTAGACTCATGTGGAAATCTTGAAAGTTGTAAATTTTCAGAAATGAACATACAGATAAATTGAAAGAAAATGATAGACTATCAACAACTATCAATCAAATAAGTACAGTATAAGGACTAGAACATAGAGTAAGTAAGTCACTGAAAGGAGATGTGGTAAAGAAACATGTGCTATAAGAACGAACTTCCGGCAAAGGCCATGAACGAACAGGACTAAACTCCGTGCATAATCAGGTACTGAGAAGAAAGCAGGAAAGAAATCCCACCGAAATCAAGATGGCTGTGTTTCGATGTTTTAAGGATTCTCTTTAAAATGTTTATTTTCTGAATAAGGAACAAATATTTTAACAAAATTTTCAAAGAATCATTAGTGATTGATCTAAACATGAACTAAAAAAATCTGATTTAGAATAAATATTTTGATATAATTATTTATCTAAATAATTAGATTTAGAATAATGAAAAGTCGGTAAAGAAGTTTCAGTATCCACATCAAACCTCTAAAGTTATCATAAAACATGTTAATGAAAGAGTTTCTAAAACTCCGAAATAACAACCTTTAAAGTTAAGAAATTGTGATTTTTCGTTACAATTTTGTGAGCATTAAAACGAAAATTTATGTAAAAATTTCCAAACCTTCAGTTCCGGAAAAATAAAATATTATAAAATTGTTGGTCAAAAGTGTAAATTTTTACTCTCTATCTCCTTCTAACGAATTTGGATACATGATTTTAAGTACTGAAAACATGCAAAAAATCCTTATTAATGTTTGTAATCCTTTTCTCATAATGTTAAGGTTATTTTTGAAATATTCTAAATATTTAAAGTCGAGTAATTTTTTTTTTCTTCTTCTAATTTAGTACAATTTTATAAAAAAAACTTTGTAGTTTTACAATAATGTAAAATTTTGGTTGTTTACACTATAGTTAGACATACTTACTAATAATATAAAATTATTAGATTACTATATACATTTCAAGATAAATAAATGGATGATTTTATGAGCACGGAGTGAATGAATGTTTTATATTTTTTTTTTATTGTTATATTCCTTAAAAGTTTAAAAAAAAAAATAACGAATTTAGCTGTCTTCGTTAAATCTATAACTATTTTATTTGCAGCATATCCACACATTAATTGAACAAAGATATTTTTCATTTTTTTATTTTTTATATAGAATAAAAATGGAACCAGATGATTATAATAATTAGATAATATGTAGTCCTCAGCCTAATTTAAAACGAAAAAAATTAATCAAAATAAATCAAATTTTATATCAGAAGTACTCATTTACACAATATATACATAAAAAAATTGAATAGTGGCAACAATATAAAAAAAGAATAACATTTATTAAAACAACAAAATATATAAAAAAAGATAAAAATATATATAAAAGAACAAAATACTAACAAACAGACACTAAAACTATTTTTTATCAGGACTACGAAATAGTGGATTTAAAAAAACAAATTGGAGTTCTATCAATAGGTAGATTCTCCACATGTTTGTATCATGTCACTATCTCATGTACAACAAATTTACTTGTTGTATATATGTTATACAGTTGTAAATAACAATAAATAAATGATTAAAAAAAGTTTAAAAAATAAAATACACACAACATAGCGAAATAATTATATAATGCCTTTCAAAGAATAAATGGAATGAAGAGACAGTCTCTGTTTTAAAAAATAAAATCTGAACATTGTTTTTATTTTACAACATTAGATATTATACGAATTATTTTGGAAATATGATTAATTACACAAATTGATTTTTTTATTTATTTATTATGCTTTTATATTTACATTATAATATAACTTTTTGTATATAATTCTATCTTTAAAAAGTCCATGCTAATTTGTTTTAAAAACATTTTAATTTTTTTTTAAATCTTTTGCTTTATTTAGGTTTATTTTTAATATATTTCTATTAACTAATTTCTGTTGCCATGTTTTTTTTCGGTTTATGTTGAACTATTTTAAATTATAGGGCAATATAAACGTGGTTTGATAATAATTCCATACATACTAAATTATAAAAGAAAAATTAAAGTAATTACTGCTACATTTAATATTTACAAGCAGCCTGTGCTATAATTTTAAGTTAACAACATAGATAAAAGTTAGGAAAGCTAAATTTTGCACGAGTTCTGTCAGTGAGTTTACGAGGCGTCCCTTGGTTACTGAAACCACAGTAAAGTTAAATTAAACGGGAGAGAGAGGGAGAATGAACTGTTATTCCTTTTCTGTTATTCCTATTAATGTTTATTTTATTTTTTGATCTTTTTAATCTTTTTTAAAAGGAATTACTAATTCATTAATTTATTTATTCGGTAGAACATAAAATACGATATTAATAGCAACATAGATTCTAGGACTTATTTAGTGCTTTGAATAAAAAACAAAATAATTGAGGAAAAGTCATTTAAACCATATTTTTTAATATAAAATCAAATAGTAATAAACATTTTTATAACAGTTTTATTTTGTATACATTTACATAGAAGATATATTTAATGTTTTTGGCCCTAACTCATTGGCCATTTTCCAACATAATCTCTAATTTTAAAACAAAAAACTCATAAGTCATTTAATTAAAATACATTTATACGTATACAACATATAGAAGTATATGTCACAAATTTAAAAATATTATGACTTATCGTCAGCAGTATTTATTCGAGGTTTTAATTTCTAAAAAATAATGTAAATTAATACTATACACAAACAAAGCTTTATTTTTAAAACATTTATTACTGTTAAATTAATTTATTTTTTTAAATAAAACTCTTTAAATAAAAGAATAATACTAATATATATATCTTTATAAAAAAAAAAATCTTTTCAAAAATGTAATAAATACTTCCATAATTTATATACATAAAAATATATTTTTATGTCTATTTATTTAGGTCCCTGACATATATGCGCCATTATGAGAGGCTAGGTTATTTGGACTCACAAAAAATGTATTTCTCCCAAAAAACTGGAATTGCAATTCTGAGATCTATCGGCTCGAATCCGACCTAGGGCGTTGACTTTTTTCATTGAGTGGCGGTCTCATAAAATGAAAAACTTAACCATCCTCACCATGGTTAGAATAGGTTGGTCCATCAGTAGATAACCAGGCAAACATGACTTTCGCTGTGGATTGCATTATATAAACAAAAAAAAAAGGAAAAACCTATGCTGATTTTACAACACAGCTTATGATGACAATAATGATTAAAAAAAAATCTTTTGTTCTTGCCCTAAAAATGAACTTGCCCCGACTTTCCTAAGTAATAAAAAAAATCTCAGAAGATGAAGTAGGATTAAGGAATAGGGAGGACTCTAATTGAAGATAGGACCGGATTAAAGACAGGATAGGAGTCGTGAAGGAGGTGGATAAATATTCAGATATTCAGAGAAGCCTTTGAGGAGGAGGTAAACACACTCAGGTAACCCTCCTCACAACTTTCATTAATTAATTCTATTACAACAGTCAACTCTTCCCCAAGCCTAGCTTTAATTGCCGGCTGAATTATACAGTATTATTAAATAGTTAATCGCATTGCAGGGATATTACTAAAGTAAAACAAATTTCATGACCCATATATTTTTTGTTTCTTAATTTTTTTTTGTGTGTAGGGGGAACATGAAATAAAAATAATTTTTTTTTACATGAAATTTTTTATAACTTTTTTTTGTCTCTTTGTCGACTTTTTTTCTTTTCTGTTTTATTCTTAATCTTGTCTACTTTATTTCTTCTTTCCAGAGATCTATCGCCAATATTCAATTAATTACACAACTTTTACCCAAATATGTTATTTTTATAATTTAATACTAATTACTTTTTTAATATACCTATGTAGTTATTATTTTTACTTGTTATATTTGTTATTTATATTTATTATCCCTTATTTTTAAATAATCATAACATTTTATAATTACTACTTTTATTAAAATGCGCACGCGTGTATGATAAATTTTATGCATGACCATATAGGATTTTTATTTATATACATTTTTTATGTTTAGAATTTTTGATATTTATTTAAATGAGAGAGAATTAGATATAAAAATATATGGCAAATAATAGAGTATAAAAATTAATACTACAAAATGTAAAAAGGACGAAAAAATTATAATTTAAAAATTAAATAACTAAAACAATAAGAACAAAAAAAATAGGTAATACTATTGTGTACTTTAGTATTTACTAACCATACCAATGTTATATAATGATAATAATTCATTTTCTAATTAGTCTTAGTATACAGTGTGCAACAATATGCACCAATTTAATAAGATAGAATAAGCAATTTAAATAATAAAAAAATTAAAACTTGATAATTTATTAATTTATCGATAACCCTTTGGAACTGGAAGAAACATTTCCCAGTCAGTTCTCTTCTAGACTTCGAGGTGTGCACATCGCGGTCTGCGCTTGTGATCTTAGATAACAATAGTGCTATTGTTCTGTTTATATTCGGTTCCAAGAAGAGAGCGAACCTTTCTGTCGGATCGGACTTCAGTCAGATAAGCAAAAATATTGTTTTATTAATTTCTTTTGTCATATTTATAT
>NW_027109151.1:149261-153593 GCF_000696795.3 Halyomorpha halys
TTTTTTTTTATTTATTTATTTTTTTTTTTACTTTTATCATCCCATAGGCGTTGATGACCAGAGGGTTTTACGCCTTTAAGCAAAAATCAACAACAACAACATTTCCCAGTGAGTATAAATGGAAAGTTCTGTACAGCGAATTATTTTTTACTCTTATTATTTTTAACGGGAACTGATTACTTGAAGTTTGAGTTATCGAACGTTCATTTTTACTTTGAATTTACATTTAAAAAATAACAAAAAAGAAATTAATTTACTGAAAAAAGTTTTTCGAGCGGTAAGTCAATTTACATCATTTTCAATGGTTTTATTTATTTTTTTAACCCTCTAAAAGGACCCTTACCCTCTGGTTTTCGATAGAATAAAGCTTTCGACCCCTTTGACACTGGGCGCTTCCATTTTCACAAAACCCGATCCAAAGCGGTTTGGAATAGTTTGAGTGTACTCCAGCTAAACTAAAAGATACTGCAGAGTTTGGATTGATTTTGTCATAATTCAGTAAAAATCTACAGTAACCCATAACTACTATACAGGACTGTCAGATAAATTAAGCTCCCAACAGCGAAGAGGATCATTGCATCTAATGAAGTTTCTTCAATGGACTCACTCACGGCTTCAGGCCCTTTCTCGTAACCACAATCAACTCTGCAGGGGCCTAGAAATTAATTACGCCCCGTACCATAATTGAGTGCCTTTCAAACGTCTGCGTCACGCAATGGAATCACCGAGCAAAACGCTCACTGATGTAACTATCAGAACAAGACAGATATAGGAAAATACATTAGGTTATAATTAAATAAATATAGATCTATTTCTAAAAAACCCATACTTTACTTAAATAATATCATTGTTTAAACTCCTTTCGGTAGGGTCTTAATAAAAATCAATAATAATTAAAAGATACAAAATAATACTTTGGCATGATAATATAAGATTGACCTGGGGTTAACCCAAAAAAAAAACAAAAGAAAAATTCTCAACTTTAGACTTATGAATGGTTCCAATCAACCAAACTATAAGAACTAAACACAACAATTAACATATAAAATTAAATATGTCACTACGAGTAAAATTAATAATTAAAAAGAGACCTAAAAAATATATATATATTTTTGCAACTTCAATATAATCTGACCTGCAGGAATAGTCATATCTCAAGTTTACTTATATGTCTCAAGTATTCTAACTTTCATTTACATTACTTTTGAACGGTATACGTGACACATGAAGTAGTAAACGTCTTTAAAAAAAAAAAAAAAAAGTACGTTTTTCTAATATTGACCTACGAGATTGCCAAAATTATACACTATTTAACGTCCCATATGAAGCAATTCGTTTAATAATATTGTTTGAAAAAGAACTGTACATTATTATAAATCACTTGCATTGGACACCAAGCTTCTGCCATTGATTGAGAAACCAATGAACTAGTAGGGGTACTTTACCCAAGTTCAGAGTGAACAACAAGACTATGAACCCAGAGATCCTCAGAACAACAGCATTTTTAGCTTATACATATTAAATTCATTATGAGTGACTAATTCTACACCGCACCCAGGCAGAGGGGTAGAGGCCAAGATGAGAGAGAAGAGAAGGAACAGGAAGAACAAACTTCTTAAAATATAATAGCTAAGAAGCCATTATAATATAAGAAGCTCCTTAATAGTCAACCAGCCATCTTCAGTAATTATGTTATCTAATTAAATATCAACAGACAAACCTTAATTTAAATACTAACTCTACTAAACCACATTATTAATAATTTGTTTTATTAATTAATTAATCAAGAATAGAGATTTTCTTTTTTAGTTCATCACTAACAATTTATTGCCAACCTCCTTACAGGTACAGTCCACATCATTCATACCAGTTTATAAGAACTAGTTATAACTAATAATGTTCCCCAATATTTTAGATCACAATCAAACCAGTGAATATCTGAATTGAACCAATATAGTCTCGAAGAGTTTCTATAGTAAAATTGAAACTTACCCGAAAAAAAAAATAATGAACTAATTTCTTTCAATGGATCCTGATATAAAATTTTGAAATAATATGGTGGTAAAAAGTTAAATATAATTTTGGAAAAAAAAAAGTAAATTGAACCAATTCCTCAGAGAACGTAGAACTGATTAGGTTTTATTATTTAAATGAGAAAATTTGATTAAATTGGGCAAGTTTTACTATATAAGAGATATGTGTATATTTAACTTCGGAGATTTTAAAAGGAAACCAATTTTTACCCGACTGTGTTGTCCAGTGCCAATGTAGTGCAGTGAATTTAAGTGTATACCTATAAAAAGGTCCGATGCCGATACTCCCAAACTGTGTACATACATCTGCCCAGGAAGCCAAAACCAAATCTACCAGATCAGTCATAACGCAATTCTCCCACCTAAGCTCCGGAAGTTTACCCATGGGTTCAGTGTTAATTAATTAAACATTTAAGCAATATTTTTGTTACTAAGCCCTACAATCTTACACGCCCATCTTATTCGCCGTAATCCTATTACCTGAAATATACTTAGTGGTGCAGTTCCCTCAGGTCGGAAAGTCTTTTAAGCTTACTGGTTAATTCTTACTTTAACAGTCCGAATATTTTACGTAATAGTCTCTTTTCAAAAACCTTACGAGACCACGTTTTACATCCCTTAAAAAAAAAAAAATAAAAAAAAAAAATAATAAAAATAAAAAAAAAATAAAAAAATAGAAACATTATATTTTTGTAAATTCTATGTTTTTAGCTTCTCGACAAAAAGCCCGAGCTAAGACATTTCAAAATTGAAAAAAAATATATACATATATTTTCTGCCTTTAAGCTCACTTAAATTTCCCCAATATCGTTTTTTCTAGTTACAGTAGAACCTAAATAATTAAACTCTCCCGTTTCTATTGCTAAAATATATTTTGCATTATCCGTTTTTATTTCGAAATCTAGTTCCATTTTATAAGAGCCGTTGTATTTAGTTTTATAGTTTCTTTCATCTGCCCAAAAATATCAAATCATCGGGGTAACCAAGCATGGGTACTTTAAGCCCTGATTTAACTTTAATGTAACGTATTCTAATGCTAAATTAAATGAGATAGATAATAAATAATCGCCTTCTTTTAAACTTCGTGGAATAATGCTTACCGGTTCAAACTTTATTAAACCTTTTGTCCATACACATTCGTACTAGATTTACTACTATGGATAGATTTTTATTTATTTTTTCTTGAATTTCATGTATATTATTATTAATTAAATTTTATTTTTGTACACTTTCATTTTTCTGAAAATACTGTATTTTTTTACAAGCGAAACATTTTAAGTTTGAAAATAACTCAGTTCTTTACCCGAAGCAAACAATAGGAACAGTGAATGTCCATAAGTAAGTATTTAACTATTTCAAGAGCGCACTACTGGAAGTCAGTGCATATTATGAGCCCAAATGAGGTTATGTTCTGTGAACAATATTCTGGAAAATCACAATGAGTTCTATTGTGATTTTCTAGAATATTGTTGTCAAACACCAATATTTTTTTCTAAACACTTACACATAAGTACTCAATAATAGTAATTGATTTTAATATACTTCTAGGTACAGAAATTGTTTAAGCTATTTTTTTTGCTTGTTGAGTGAAACGGTCCATTCAAGATATAGACTGTAGCTATACCATACCACCTTAGCTGGACTCATATCAACACTTATAATGCCACAAGGTAAGTGAGAGGACACAGTAAAGAATTAATACATATATACATTTCATGTATTATATATGTATAGTAAATTTTATTTTAATTAAGAGTAATAACAAAATTAAGCTATTTCAACTTGACTACTATTCATGTTATAATTACATAACAGACTTACAATCTTACAAGTATATGAGTAATAAAGCTATGCCATAAGGATTCATGCTAATAATGGACCAGGTATTTCTTCCGAACTTTTTAGATTAATTTTCTTTCTTCCCTCGTAAGAAAATAACGTAAGAGAGACAGTTTGTGCTAGAGCGCGAGAGATAATGACTGAGTCTACGAGAGAGCAGGGCTTGGGTTGGCCAGGATTAAGATCCTCAGTGGAGGATTTGCATAGAGACTTGGGGCTGCTATTTCATCTCGGGCTAAAACTGACACCAACTCCCAACTGGGTCAGGTGTTCAAATCTTGTCTCAGCCAGCTCTTCGATGGGTCTGAGGTAGTCCCACGTCATGTATCCTAGATCCATTTCTAAGGGCATGTATATATATATGTGTGTGTTTTTTTTACTGTAAGGTATGCATTTCAAAAAGATAAAGTCTCTTATTTATATACACATATACATATACATATATATATATATATATATA
>NW_027109151.1:153708-157807 GCF_000696795.3 Halyomorpha halys
AAGAGGAGAAAAAAGGCAGTTATCTCACCCCAATTTTTGATTACTTTAATGAAAACTATGTATAATTACTAGTCAAAATTCATGAGTCTGCTAAGTATAGATAGGGGGAATAAAAAATGGCGGCTGTTTCAAAGCGATAAAAAATTTTTTCATTCGGAGCTCTATATCTCAAAACGTAGGAACAATAGAAGAAAATCTAAGAGAACGTCATTTAAATAAGAATAAATTTGCTAAAATATGAGCCCTAATAGAGTTATTTACGTTAAATATTTTTCGAGATATAGCTTTTTAAAAAGCAACATTTCATAAAAACGTTGTATTGGACGTACTGAAAGATCAGTAGTTAGTGAATTTATTTTGAAAAATTTATATCTCAAAAACCATTGACGTACAGGTGTCTATTAGCACTCAAATTAAAGCTAGTTTAATGAACTATAAAGTATTTTATGATGTTTATCTTCGAAGGAGTAATAGTTTACATGAAAATTGCTAAAATAAATTTATTTATAGTTGTTCGGACAAATTTTCATTTGCCAAATTTATATTCATACGTGAATATCATAAGAACTACTACCCCTATGAAGAAAAGTTTCATAAACTACTTTATAGTAAATTAAATTTCCTTTATTTTGAGTATTAGCAGACATATGTGCGTCTTATGAATCTAGAGAACTATAAATTAACATTTTGTGTTTATTTTGTTAAATATCATAAAAACTACTTACTACTCCTACAAAGATAAACATAATAAACTATTTTGTAGTAAATTTAACTAGCTTTAATTTGAGCGCTGACAGACATCTGTACGTCAAATGGTTTCTGAAATGAAGTTTTTCATAAATCAAACTTATTGTTCGAACAACTATAAATCAATCTATTTTAGCAAATATTATGAAAACTACTATTCCTACGAAGATAAAGGTTATAAATTAATTTAAAGTCCATTTAACTAGCTTTAATTTGAGTACTAAAAGACATCTGTACGTATCATAGTTCCTGAGATATAGATTTCTCAAAATAAATTAACTAACTACTAAGCTTTTAGAAGATTTTTAATGTATACTCACACAACCATATTTACAATAATGTAATAACACTGTTTGAATATAAATATAAAGTAAAAATACCTGGGTTTTGGCCAAGAAATGAATTTTGTATAGGCACTACCTATTTCTTACCTGAAACATTAAAAACAAAACGAATATATATCATATATGAAAAAAACAAAAAAAAATAAAATAAAATTATGTTATTTTGAAAAGTACATTAAGGATATCAACTAGAAAAGTCTAAAATGTGTACCTCTGGTCCTTTAGAATATAATAGAAATATTACATTTATATTTACATATATATATAAACTATATTTAAAAAAAGTGTATTGGAAATTCACAGCAAATAAAATAATTAAACTCTGAAATAAATAGTTGTAGCAACCTTCCTTTGTAACCGTTTACAATTACAGCTCCCACGACATAGTTCTTAGGGCCATATTATATTAGGGGTGTTCATGATATCGTGTTAAATGTTAAATGTTATAAGTAATGGCATTGTGAGAAGAACTATTTAAAGTCATGTTAAATGATAAATGCATAAGAGCTCCTTGCGGATTTTCTGAGCAACTTGTTTAGTAACCTTTCCTTCCAAAAATTTCATGTTATTGTTTACTTCTAAGTTTAGATTACAGTAATTTATTACAACATGCCTAAAATAAGTGAAAAGTAGAAGTGTAAAAGTTTGGCAAGTGATTATATTTCTTAAAAAGTCCAAAACACAAAATACGAGTAAGTAACCTAACACTACAACAAATAAAACGGTGAAAAGCTCAGCTGGTCTGTTTCGTGACGTTATTCTCCATTTAACAGACCTAGTAACAGACTCTCAGCCATTTAACATAAGTTTTTCCATTTAACATGTTAAACTAAAGATCATGAATGCCCCTATTATATGATAATAGATAAAAATAAAAATTTTAAATACAATTAAAAGAGTATAATTTAAATAATCGCAGTATAGAATACCAAAGTTTCTTGACATAAATAATTTTTATTCAATGTGAAATAAGATTCGAAATAAGTACAATTTATTTATATACTTTTTAATGGTTTAAAAAATAAATCAATTTAAAATATAGTAAGTTTAATTAAAAAAGTTAAAATAAATTTTATTTTATTTTCGTTACTTCCTGATAACAAAAAAACATGAAATTTCAGTGCTGAGAAATGGTTTCTACAATACAAGAAAAAAAAAAGAGATGAAAAATTTTTTGGATTCATTAAAATAAGGCGTGACTGAACCAGAAGCTGTATGACAATGAAGTCCAAACTTGCACGAAGGGTTGCCTCACGAGTAGAAATTAATGTAAATTAGATAGCGCCTTGAATATTAAAAGCAGGAATCAAATGAGATCGCCCCCTTTCCCTCTCTCTCCAACACTGTTTAAGATTGGAGTTTAAGCTACAGAAGATGCATTCAAAATTATTTCAGCAAGAGGAATACACAGGGGTGTTAAGGGCCTCGCTTGGGATTCTGCCCGGGTGTGGAAAGACAAACATTGCTAAACAGATCCCGTCTGTGTCAACAGTCTTAGGCAGTTTGGAAACTTCTAAGGACCAACTGGAATCGACCGCTATATTTATTCGCACAATTCAACTACATGTGGAGGACGTCTTCCCCCTTATAATATAAATCTACAAATTCTTTATTATATATAAAACACTTAACAGAGTTTAAATGGGTAATTTTTTTCCAGGAAATTCAGGGTTAACTCAGGTTTAAAAAACGGCGACTCCTATCCCTTTATAAATTTTATTAAGCTCTAGTAGACGGCATAAATAATTTATTTTTTAGCATTAAGAGAAAGAATTATCTATTATTAAATAATACAATATGTAATGCGATCCTGTTCTTAAAAACAAGTGAAATTTTTTTATTTTATTTTTTAAGGCAACCCACGACGAAGGATGTTGAATGAAATGTTTGCCTAGTTATCAACAGGTGACCGACCTATTCTAACCATAGTGGGGGGGCCATGTTTTAAATGTTGTGGGACCACTACACCCCAAGCCGGATCCGAACCGGCGCCGCCTGAAGACAGCCTGAGCCACAGACGGCCATTCTCTTTATTTTAGTTGGAATAAACAGAATTTGGAACAAAAAAAAAATGATTACATCATCTTTATAGATCTTTAAAAGATGATGCCTTCTTACAATTATTTTTTTTAATAATTTATTTATTGTTAATTACAACTGTATACACAAATATACAACAAGTAAATTTGCTGTAGGTGGCATAGTGACATAATACAAACATGTGGAGAATATACCCACTGACAGAACTCCAATAACATTTCTAGAGGAGAAGATCTCGAGGCCATCTTCTTTTCAGACGCCTAGGAGAATTATTAGGTAATGAAGGAGAAATCAGGTTAGAAACAAGTGGATTTGGGTGGTTGAGATGTTTGTTATGGAAGGAACGGTTCTGCCCAAATCGGCAACATATGGAACATTGAGGTCCTGATGGATGACTTGATTTGTGACAAAGTAAGGAGCATTACGAAGGATTTTGGACTGTAAGGATTGGATTCTGGAGGAATTTAATGGTTTAGTGGAGCCCCAAAGCTCAACTCCGTAGTTCCAGATAGGCCTTATAATAGTCATGTAGATCAGTCTTTTGTAATTCTTACAAATTTAATGGTCTACTTTATATAAATGGAATTCGGCTTTATTTAGTTTTTAATATAAAAATAACAAATACAAAATTGGATCTTTTTTTTTTTTTTTAAATCACGTAAGATGACGCTGACTTGAACACAAGCAAACCAATCTACTAAAAACTTGGGAACGTAAGTGAAAATTTAGCGATGCGCGCACTGCACCAGATATTTATTTGATAAAAAGTATAATTTTTCAAAAAAAAAAAAAAAAAAAAAAAAAAAAAACTTTCTATGCTTCCATTTCCACATATTTCATAAACTATAATTTTTATTTATTTTTTCTTAACAGAATGCTAACAAGGCTTTTTTCTATCCCCCTTTATAATATAAATCTTCTCATCTTTATTTCTAATAATGATCTTTAAATTTATTTAAAAACAAAAA